>NW_024380699.1:0-6015 GCF_016835505.1 Polypterus senegalus | reverse complement strand
AGTTCCTAGGTGCTTTCTTGTAGTATCTCCCACAGTGCAGAAGTCAAGTTTTTGTCATTGGTGTTGAAGTGTTGTTTCTTGAGGGTGGTCAGTAGAACACTGCCTCCATTTAGGAGACCTGGGTTCCCTCCCAGGTCCTCCCTGTGTGGAGTTTGCATGTTCTCCCCTGTCTCAGTAGGTTTCTTCCAGGTGCTCCAGGTTCCTCCCACAGTCCAAAGACATGCAGGTTAGGTGCATTAGAATCCAAATTGTCCCTAGTGTAACTTGGTGGTGTGTCCTGCAGTGAGCTGGCGCCTGCCCAGATTTGTTCCCTGCCTTGTGCTCTGTATTGGCTGGGATTGGCTCCAGCAGACCCCTGTGACCCTGTAGTTAGGATATAGTGGGTTGGAAAATGACTGACTGACTGACTGTAGTTTCTCATAATATACAGTAATATACTGTGATTGATATCAACTATTTTTGTTCTAAATTTGTAGCTTAGACTGTACTAGGTTTAGTGTAAAACAGCTAAATTGTTTGGTACACTATCAAGGTATCAGTTACACTCATGGTGTGTGATAAAACAACCATTTCAAAAAATAATGAAACTGACACAGTGGACTGAAGAACTGCATTTTATCCTCTGAAAAGTATTATTTGGACCTGTGTAACATTTAAAATACAGTTCAGTTTAAAGAATCTTCAATCTAGGTATACAGTACTTTCATATCTATCTATCTATCTATCTATCTATCTCATCTATCTATCTATCTATCTATCTATCTCATTCTATCTATCTATCTATCATCTATCTATCTAAACTTTTACTGTCACAACTTCTAAATGCAGTTTGCCCCTGTACCTTGACTAGCCTATTCCATATACATTTCTTTTTCTTTATTTATTTTGATGTAGACTTCTAAGCTTTGATTCTTTGTGTTACTGCATGCTACATATTGAATATCTAGAATTGCACAGAAAAACTCTTTTCTAAAACCGTGACAGTACTACTTCACACTTAAAGACTAGAATGCAATATTAGCTTATACTGAGACACAGCAAGAGCTAAGTTCACCATTATTACTCTATTATCCAAGTTCTCCTCTTATTATTGAATAAATCACAGCACAATTTTACTTGTTTTTGAGGGAAGATTGGTGAAGCTCCAGAAAACAATTTCATACTGGGGATATTTTGCCAAGAATGTCCTTTGTTTCAGGATAAGCATCCTATTGTTTTGATTGGTTTACAGCATACCTGCTGTTGTACACTGGGCAGAAGCACAAGAAAGAAATTAGCAAAGGGAGTTTTTCTTTTTGCTGCTTCTATTCCTGAGGCTCTGTATCTTGTGGGGTGTCAGCTATTTTATCCTGTTTAAGCCAGTTAAACCAGTGGCATCTATTTCAGTTTAGTTTGATTACTGGAGTTTATATGCATCTCTACAGAGTGTTTATATACTAGCTAATAAAGACAGATTGAAAACCTCAATGAAAAAGAACCAGGAGCAAGTATGTGGTCAGAAATGTCTGAGTTCTCTACTGGAATGTGTCACACATCGCATGGGAGGCAGCTAAAGGGATCAAAAGAGGGTAATTCTATGCTGAACCAGAGGACAGAAGAACACATGATCCTTTCTTTTTCCCTGCTGACTCAACATGGAAATTACTGTCCAGGCCCAATGACGTAATGTCTGTTTCCAGGTCTGATAAAGTCACTTCGTTCTGTGCTCAACGAATCACTTCTGGTTCCTGTCCCAGTGACGCCACTTACCCATGCCTGGCTTTAAAACCACCATGTTTTGTCTGGTTGAGTCAATTCTGTCTTGAACTAAAACTTGTAAAGACCTGTTTTTCTATTTTTCTATCAGGAGCTTATTCAATGCGCAAGAACATGCAGATGGCCAGTTGCTGTGTGCTAGCAACATGCTGTTGGGATCAACTCACATGTCCACAGGAAAGCAACTGAGTCAGTGTCACCCCACCATGCCCTCCTGATCTGACTCCCTAAGTAACAGCGACAGCATAAATTCACACCGATCTGACGCTGTTCGCTTACAAATAATATTGCATTAGTGCTGATGTTTTCACATATATTGTCTCTTTCTTTCAGGTGTGTAATAGAAACCACAGCATACAGAGAAGTGTGTACATTGTAACAGGTACACATGTTGTAAATGTAGGAAGGACAATCCTTCTGTGTGGATGTGAACTGTTAACATTTGAGTCTGATGGTTGATATAGCACTGAACTTACTGCTCTGTACTATTCTTTCCTCTGCATGTCCTGGAGTACAAAAGAAACAGTACACAGCAACATGGGACTGGCAAGATCCAGGGAAAAAACATGCGTCACTGATTACAAATACAAGATCTTATGCTTAATGATTATGAATAATATGAATAATGTTGCATCCGTGCCACAAAGTTTTCTGAAATGTACTATACAGGTAATAAAACGTAATAATTCCAAATATCATATATTAGTAAATACCCACTGAGCTGCGAAGTACTGCCTTAAAATTTTATTAAGAAGAAAATTAAACCTTTGTAAACAGAGGAAAATATACCAATAATTTTTGTTAAGGATCTCTTTGTATACCACGTTGTCAGTTCAGCTCCGTTGTAATATGACCAAGCTGTCTGCTGAGCTTACTTTGAGCATGCAACGTAAGTTGGCCATGTTAAAAGTAATCTTGTTTCAAATTCACAGCTTGGATTGCTGCTGTCATAATTTGAGTTTAATGGTTTGCTTCAATTACACAGTATTTTCAGGACTTGTGTTGAAGTGACATTCGGAACATTTAAGCATTGTAAGCATACAACCGGTTTCATCGATAACTTCACATCCAGCTTTTGAGAATTTAAACATTCATAAACATCAAAGTGTCCACTACTGAAATCGCACCTGTGAATCTAAGATGTTTTACAGGTATTAGCGTTGTCGAAAGGTGTAAAATATTTGGTCATTTCGCACACTTGAAAGTTTACAACCAACAATTCAACAGCAGCCATCAACTCACATGCAGAACCATAGCTGAATGGTTTCAGCATTTCACTCTTATAGTGCTCCTGTGTAGTATAATTATCTCCTGTACTATCATCAGTCCACACCTTGAACCTGTCCCAGTCATTCAATACATAAGACACAATGTTCCTCCCGGATATCAAGAGTGAGCCTGATATGGCCATACAATATGTAACAAAGAGAATGGAAAAGGCAGGTGCCATCTCTGGGCATGGAAACCACTCGGTAAGTGAAGTTCTTGATCGATGGTGATCACCTCGATGAGACATGTTAAGGGGTAACGTTGGAACGATAAAGGAAATGGGTACCTGAACAATGTAAAGTATGTCTAAAATATCTACACAATAACTATAATCGAATAAACGAACAATAAAACAGCAGAGAAGCCGGATTAAATAAAAAGGCTGCAGTTATCAGCAGGAGATGCAAATCCCATGGCAAAGCAAGGAAGGGAATGTAGAGACCGGAGCGACGGACGGCCTTATATAGGCAGGCAGCCAACAACGGAGGTGTTGGATGGGGACCCAACGCCACCTTTACATGGTGACCGAGCGCAGGCTATGGATGTATATATGTACGTAAGTAGGATTCAGTTAGGCTGAGAACCCGCGATCAAATTCTTGAAGATGGGTCCATAAGTAACAAAGACCATTGAAAGTTCAATATGGCGTCACAGTGGCGCCATACCACCGAAATAAGTACGCATACATCGTTCGGATAGCTCAGGAAGCCATCTACCAAGTTTCGGAAGATGGGGCCATAAATAAAAAATTGTTCAACATGGTGGACGAAGTTGACCGTTATGTGTATAATTTCAAAATGAAACCACTTAACTTTTGTAAGTAAACTGTAGGAATAAGCCTGCCAAATTTCAGCCTCTACCTACACGGGAAGTTGGAGAATTAGTGACGTTGGAAAGTTCAATATGGCGCCGATCAGTGGCATCATACCACCGAAATAAGTACTACATCGGTTTCGTTAGCTTAGGAAGCTACGCATCAAATTTCGTGAAGATTGGGTCATAAATAAGAAAGTTCAACATGGCTACGATTTCACTAGTTATGACTGGTAGCGAGAATTTCAAAATGAAACCTGTTCAGCTTTTGTAAGTAAGCTGCACGGAATAAGCCTTCCAAATTTCAGCCTTCTACCCATAATGGAAGTTGAGAATTAGTAACGTGTAAAGTTCAATATGGGGCCAACAGTGGCGCCTATACCAATCAATAAGTATGTACATTGGTTTTGGTTAGCGAGGAAGCCACCTACCAAATTTTTGAAGATTGGGCCATAAATAAGAAAGTTCAAATGGGACATTGTCAACCTTAGTGACCGTACTGAGAATTTCAAATGAAACCTGCTTAACTTTTGTAAGGAATGAGCCTGCCAAATTTCAGCCTTCTACCTACACGGGAAGTTGGAGAATTAGTGATGAGTGAGTCAGTAAGGGCTTTGCCTTTAATTAATATAGATACCTATATGTCTGTTTTTTTTATTTATTTTTTTGACATCATAGACCATAAGGTGCATACTAATTCAGGGTGAGCAGTTACACTCAATAAAACTGAATAAAAAAAAATCAAGTGACAGTGAGATAAAAAAGAAGGCAGATTCGTCAGAGTCTGTGTGTCAGCTTTTAGCCTCCAGATGAGAGAATGTCCAGTTCCATTATCTCAAAACACCACTCACATCTCCAGTTATTCCCAGTTTCAAATAAAACTAACAGTTTCAGATCCCTGGGTGTTTGGCGGTAGTATGTATCGTGGTCGATTCAGAGAGAATTAAAGTGAAAAAAAACGGTAACTTTTACAAATCCACAAATGTACATTGTGTGTTACAGATGCAAACCAAGTGTATGTGTGTACTGTATATATTAACAATAAGTGCAGCTCACTACTGAAAACAGCAAATAGGAGACAGTGGGATCAAATCAGTTCCCTGTTGATTATGGGTCAGCAAATCTTACCGCTTATGCCACAGAAGCTGTAGTCTTTCCTTGAACCTTTTGTGAAAGTTTTTATTGAATCTTTCGACTTCAGGCTTCATACATTATACAGTTTAGATAGATAGATACTTTATTAATCCAAAGGGAAATTTAATAATCCAGCAGCAGTATACTGATTAAAAAAGTTCGTACACTATCTAAGTCGGTGGGGATGGAATGGCCGCTGCTTGCTGCTTGTCTTTATCGCACATTTACAGGACAAAGGACGCTGGCAGAGAGGTGCAAACGGATTTAAGGTGGGCTGGATCTATGAGTTTTTCGAGGCTCTGGTAATTCTAGTGTTAAGGAATTCAGATTTCAAATTAAGCACTCTTGACAATGTATCTTTTACTTGTTATGAAAGTTCACCAGGTCAACAGACTCTCAAGACTATTTTCATGCAAAGACACCTTTGCTGATCATACTGCAGTGAAACCTTGAATTCAAGTAACTTGCGGTGAGTGTTTTGCAAGACGAGCTAAAATTTTTAATAAATTTTAACTTGATATATGAGTGAGGTCTTGCGTAATACGAGTAGTAATGTATACACTTTGTCCGCTGAGCATCACGTGGGATTGTGGATAATCATCTCTCATGCTCATTCTCAGTTGGCGTGCCTCACTCATATGTTAACATCCGTATGCGCGATAGTGTTTAGCATGGTGACCACGGTGTGTGTGTGCTAACGGCAAGTCCCTGTCATGCAGCCAAAAACACGAGGCTGAGTCTCAGTACTTTAGCAAAACCAGCTTTTATTCAGCTTGAAACAGGAGCAGCACGGTTATTTATTATAGCAGGATCTACCGCTCTCCATACAGAAACATAGCAATCAGTCAGGGTCGGACCAGGTTAGTGGCCAAGTAATACTGTGCTCTTGTATTTATAATGTTCCTTGCATCACCCATCAACAGCAGGGCTTATAGCTTGACCGCAATCTTTCTGATTCTCTTTACGATGAACTGTTATAGCGCTGGAGCCTCGGTTGCTTTGGGATGCTCTTTGCGTGTTGTCCCGCTTGGGGAGAATCAAGAT
>NW_024380698.1:0-7138 GCF_016835505.1 Polypterus senegalus | reverse complement strand
CCCTGTACGGTCATCGCACTCAGCCAAGGATGAAGTGAAGTATCCCTTTGTATATTAAAAATGCGCCTCCAGAGTGATGCAGACTCACATCTATCATTACGCCAAGGTAAGTTCCAGAAATCCCAGAAATCCCGCCTTATGTTCTTCCACTGATCTGTATCAGGGAAAGCCACAAACTCATCCTTAGGACAGTCCATATGGCTTGGCAGACCTCGGCCACGATTTTACAAACTGTTGCTGGCCGAAGCTGGTAGCTGGCTGCTAATGCTCGTAGACTCATGCCTGTTGCAAGGTAACGCAGCATAACAGCAAGCCGGATTGCAGGTCCAACAGGATCAGTGCGCATCGCCGAGTTTGATGTGTGGCTTGATTCGGTGAAGCAAATCGCCAAACTTAACAGCTGACATGCGAAAAGTATTCGTGGTGTTTTTCCCGATTCATTTGTCGATGGGAAATACAAGCGCATGAATATTCCCATCATAATAACGGATTTAAACATTTAAAGTAGGGATGCAATCAAATGAAATTCTTGGCCGGGCCGAATAATAATGAAATGCTTGGTCATAAGGCCAATACAACGCGTGTTTTCGTATTTTTTCCATTTATTTTGCCAATTTTTTCACCATTACAACAATTAAATAGTAAAATTTGCTTTTACTATTTTGTGTTGCTTTTCAGAGAAATAAACAAATAACAAAATACAATTTCAAAATATTTATTTAACACTGAACATTTTATTAACATTCCAGCAGATATTATACAAACAAAGCATAATATAACTTAAAATAAATAAATTAGTAAAATAAAAAATATTTTTATTTGGCCATCTTTGAAGCCCCCTTCTTGAATAGCCTATGTTAGCCTATAACTGACTGCTGAAAGAATGTAACTCTGTATGTCTACAACAACAAATGTGCATTGAATAGTGCAAAAATGTGGATGAACCCACAACAAATGAATAACTGTCCTAGACATAAGCCTACTTAGCCTCGTTCTTCAGGAAAAGTGGCAGGTTCTTCTTTATGAAAAGTAGCTTTCTGCTTTCTCACATGAAAGTCGGTTCCTCTCTCTCATCGATGACATGAGATGCAGCACTAAACAGTCTCGCTGTCGGTGCTTGTCATGGAGCAGACAAGTACCTGCAGAATAGTTGAAATTTTATTGCAGTTTTCTGACAGTTGCTCATTTCAAAACGAACAATGTCTTCAAGATAATGAAATGGTTGAAACCCAGTGTAGGCCTACTATTTTACTACACTGAAAAATAGTTACATTTTCACAAAATACATAATATAAAATATAGGTAGTAACACTTTACAATGTTTCCTTTTGTTAACATTATTGCAACTAACAATGAGCAATACATTTGATATGGTATTTATTAATCTTCAGTTAATGTAAGATAATAAAAAATATTTAGTTCATGTTAGTATAAGTGCATTAACAATTTTAACAAATAGGTCTCACCACTTTTGATACTTTTTAATTAAAAATTACTGTAAATACTGTATTAGTAAATGTTAACATTAAGATTAATAAATGCTTTAATAAGGGTTTTTCATTGTTAGTTAATGTTAAAAATAGAAACTACTTATAAAGTGTTACCATAATCCAAAATATAAATAAAATCTTAAATTAATTTCCCATAGCCTACCATGGCACATCTGCCAGGTCGGAAAGCGGCCTTGATTGGTCCTCCAAAATTGAAAGTGGGTTATTGCTCCTGGGGATGGGGACTTTGAGAGATAACCATCTAACTGTTGAGCGGTTGAGCTTGTCCTCTGTCTTGCAAATGGGTTATTCTCTTGGAGGATCTCATCGAACATGTCAGACAGCTAGACTGTGCGCTGCTCATCTGTAGTACTGAGCCCGCCACTCTTCGCTGTTTTCATTTCCCGCTGTGCATCACCTGACCATCTCCATCACCTAGCGGTTTCCCAAATCCAACTCAGCCTGATCATTTTTCATGTGCGCAGCTTTTTCCCCACATCCAAGTAATGATCTCTATATCGGGATCAAGACAGTCGCATGCAGTACAGGGGTTCTGAGTCCGCTGACTAAATCGTGTTCTGACAGCTTCCAAGAGCGCACTTTTAGTTGTTTTAACTCCGGGTCTGTTTCAGCCTCTTTGTTTAAAAGACGTTTTAGTGCTGCAAGTAAAGGTATGACGCCTGCACAGATGCATCAGATGAGCTTATCTCTTTGTTATCTGCTCAAAGGGGCGAAGAGATAGAACGCTTCCATTAACACCCACTGGTATGCGGTGAATGTCGCTGGCAGGTCATGATCTGCTATGTATGTAGCCAAGACTCAGCTCGAAAAAGGCTTTCCAGCATATAATATGTACTGTTCCACCTTGTGCTCACATCTTGTTGGAAACGATTTTGTGGCGTTCAACTGTTCTTGATAGATTGTAGCCACGCATAGGCAAGCGTGAATGTTTAAAATGGCCAACAATTTTCCTGCCTATCGCTATCACATCTGCTATACTGCGCTGACTCAACAATCCTCATTGACCACCAGTTGAATTGGTGTGCCATAACCGTATGCCTTTCAGATCACTTATCTTCCATGGCTTTAGCCTATTTCTTGCGTTGTCACTGACTACCGCGATGCACTTTAGATCGGTCGACACGCCAAGTTCAAACATGTTGCTAACGCCTCGGATATGGCTACAGCTGTATGGGACCCTCTAAACTCTTGTGAGTGAAGCACAATCTTTGTAGCTTGAAATCTGTGTCCATCCACTGCAGTTAAACTCAGCATACTGGTGGGGCTCACATCCGAGCTCCAAATATCAGTCGTGAAGCTGAGGGCTGTAATATCTGTAGCCAAGAGCTCATGGACGGAGTTGAAACGACGCTATACATCCAGGTAAGCACACGCCTGAGAAATGCCGCCTACTAGGCATGGTGTAACGGGCTCAATATGGTCTATAAGCCTGCGAAACCAACATCCCTCTACAGCAGAGAATGGTTGATCATCCAATGCGATGAATTCCATTATCCTTTAGTAATACCTTTAGCTTTGGCACTGTCATTGGCAAACTTTTTGCCTTTTCTAAGAAGTCAGCACATGATGGAGTGGGTGTCTTAGGACCGGGAGTAGCTATTTCCTTTCGCTGCTGCTGTTTCCGTAGCCGCCATGTCTTTCGTGACTCTGCATGATGTTCGGGTGTCTTGATTTTAAGTGATAAATTAAACTTGAAGTGCTGTACGCTTTTGCAGATGTACCCCTCTGACAATTCAGCAGAACAGTGTCTGCAAACGGCCGTTTTGCCTCTTTCTCTGACGCTTTAAAGGCTTCCACACTGCTGACATTTTGCTGCATAAAGCGTGAGCCTCACTCTATGCAGGTTACTTATTTGATCGCCATTAAAAACGCCATTGTTCGCAAAATTTATTCGCCTTTTTACTTTATTCGGCCGTAACACCGAAAGTGCTTTTTTGGCTATTTTCGCTGAATAATTTCGTTGCTGAACATTCGTGCATCCCTAATTTAAAGGCCTACATTCCATCTATTGTGTCTTTGTTTCTGTCTTTTTCATCCTTCATACAGCATGAGAATACAAAGAAGTTTCTCCGCTGACATCTTCTTTTCCCCTCAACTCACAACACAATGAAACCGGGCGTTGTTTATCGCTGTGATATAATGATTTTTCACACTGCCACCTGGTGGACTCCTCCAGATTTACGTAAAATACGTGCGAAGTATAAACACTTCAACGCTATGTAGCAGGAGCGTATACACTGCAGCGTATACCTGAAAAAGGGGATTTTGAAGGGGTATACGCCGACGATCTAATTAAGAAGTGGGTATAGCCACTATACCGCATATACCCTGGACTACACTACTGGATAGACAGAACAGAAAAGGAGGTGGGGTTGCTGTTTATGCCAAACAGAATTTAAATGTAAGTCCTCTTCAGTAGGATGATGAGCCCCATTCCAGTGAGGACATGTGGCTTTGCTTGAAAATATTAGGGAAAGAGGTCTTATTTTAGAAGTGTGTTATAGACCACCCAATTCAGACAGTAATTTCAGCAGACATCTTTTAGTAATATCAAAATGCAAGTTTACAGGAGATATTATAGTCATGGGGGACTTTAATTATCTAAATATTAACTGGGATAACCTTGCAAATGGAGGAACGCAAGAGCAGGAGTTTTTAGAAGTAATCGGTGACTGTTTTTTAACACAGCATATTAAAGCACCAACACGGGGTAAAGCCTGTCTGGATTTAGTATTTTGCAATATTCAAGACAGAATTGAAGAGGTGATTGAACCACTAGGTCAAGTGACCATATTATAATACAATTCTCAATTTCTTATTTTGTAAGAGTGCAGATGCAAAGACTAAAAGCAAATTTTGACCAGATGCAACAAAAAGTCTAAGTAGGATACACTGGGATAAGCTTTTAAGTGTGGAGACAATCCGAGAGCAGTGGAACAGGTTTAACAAAGTTTTACATGTAATGCAGGACAGATACATACCTAAATTTGGAATTATAGGAAATTTTTAAACTCCACAGTGGATTAATAAAGATTTTAAAAAGAAGTTGCAGTGGAAAAACTGCTTATAAGGCATATAAGACTAATAACTGCAAAGTGAATCATAGAGTGTATGAGAACATGAGAGCAACCATTAAAAATATATCAGGGAGGCTGAGGTGTTCACAAGTGAGCGAGTAGAAAACCTCCCTGAGGTAAATGCGACTACTATGGAGATACTGAGGGATTTGGAAATTGTAGAGGGAGAAGTGCTGCTCAGATTAAATAAGCTGAAATCAAGCAAATCACCAGGACCAGATAATATTTACCTCGAGTTCTTAAGGAGTCTAGTGAGTATATATATATAAAGCCTTGACACATATTTTAGGAAGTCACTACTCACTGGAGAGATTCTGAAGGACTGGAAAATGGCAAATATGATCCCATTATATAAAGGGTGACAGCGAGATCCAAGCAACTATAGGCCAGTAAGTTTAACATGCATCAAAGGAAAATTAATGGAAGGAATTATTAAGGATAAGATTGAGCAACACATGGCAAGGACAGGAGTTATTCTGAACAGTCAGCACGGGTTCAGAAGAGGGAGGACATGTTTTACTAACATGCTGAAATTCTATGAGGAGGCAACAAAAGGATACGATCAAAGTGGAGCATATGATATTATTTATCTTGACTTTCAGAAAGCATTTGATAAGGTGCCACATGATAGGTTGAGCATCAAACTAAAAGAAGTGGGTGTTCAGGGTGATGTTTTAGATGGGTGCAGAATTGGCTCAGACACAGGAAGCAGAGGGTGATGGTGCGAGGAACTTCATCAGAATTGGACGATGTTAAGAGTGGTGTTCCACAGGGGTCAAGTGCTAGGGCTGGTGCTATTTTTAATATATATAAATGATTTAGATAGGAATATAAGAAACAAGTTGGTGAAGTGTGCTGATCCAAGATAGGTGGATTAGCAGATAATTTGGAATGTTATTTCATTACAGAAGGACTTGGATAGCATACAGACTTGGGCAGATTTGTGGCAGAAATGTCACTAAATGTAAAGTATTACACATGGGAACTAAAAATGTTAGGTTTGAATACACAATGGGTGGTCGGAAAATCGAGAGTACACCATAAGAGAGGATTTAGGAGTCATAGTTGACTCTAAGCTATCGATTTCCAGACAGTGTTCAGAAGCCATTAAGAAGGCAAACAGAATGTTAGGGTTATATAGCACCCATGTGTGGAGTACAAGTCCAATGAGGTTATGCTCAACCTTTAATTAATTTTTAATGCACTTTTGAGGCCTCATCTGGTGTACTGAGTGCAGTTTTGGTCTCCAGGCTAAAACAAGGACATAGCAGCAATAGAAAAGGTCAGAAGAAGAGCACACAGACTTGTAGTTACTTTAAATGTCTCTAGTTAAGGCATCATTTTTGGTCAGTTTTCTTCAGAACCAGCTGCATGCCTCTCTCAATATGCCTGCCAAGCTGTGCTCTTCATCGTGTTGTCCTTTTCAGTTCATGTTATGTAATGTGCTCTTCATTAGACTGTATGAGAGGTAAAGCAAGCATATTTATATACTCTCTGTCCAAACCCTACAGGGCATTGTGGTACTTAATGACTTTGGCAACTTTAGACCAATAGAATTCTGGTGCGACACAATTGTTTCACACCTGCCCCAATACCATTTGTTAAGGTGAAGCTTGCCAGCTAGGCAGTTGGCCTCCATGTGGGGGTTGATTGAGACAGCCCTGCAGAGAATCATTTGCCAAACTGGTTTTTGCCACTTCCCCCAACCCTGTCGTAAAACTACAAAGACTTATTTCTAAAAAAAAAAAGTGGGGGGGGAGGTGGTTCATAACCATCAAACTATTGCTGTCCTTAGATATAACACTAACGCCTAATGTCTAAGTCACATATAAAGACATTCAAAATATGTATCAACTTATATACAACATTTCATACCACAACACAATGTAAGAAATGCAGTTGCTTCTATCCTCTCTTGACTAGAGAAAAGGTGTTTTGGGTCTAGAAGATAATAATTTAATATCTCCATTCTCTGAAACTTTTCCACAGTGGCAGCATTGATAAAGAGGGGGCGGTGGATGGCATGGTTGTTTCTGAAATCTACAGTGATCTTTTTGTTTTTAAAACATTTTGGGAAAGTTTGTTGTTCTTACACCAGTCCACAAGTTGTCTGACCTCCTCTCTGTAAACCATCACCACTGATGAGGCATATCACTGTTGTATTGGTCACAAACTGCATGATGTGCTTTGTGCTATACCTGGTACAACAGTCATGGGTCTTCAGGGTGAAAATTAAAAGCCTCAAGACACAGCCTTGGCCTACACCCATTACTCTGAAAGATGTTATTTGATGTATTATTTCTACTCTAAATGACTCTGTCTGTCAAAATCTGTAATATCCAGGGGCCTCATGTATAACGCCGCGAGAGTTCGCACTATAACATGGCGTAGAATAAAAGCTAAATGTGCTTACACACAGAAATTCCAAATGCAGGAATCTGTGCTACTCCAACTTCCACGCTCTTCCGCTACATAAATCCTGGTCAGCGTGATAACAACGCGCAGCTTATGCCCACCCCCCCCTCCCAAAACCCCCCTGTTTGAATCTCA
>NW_024380697.1:0-21289 GCF_016835505.1 Polypterus senegalus | reverse complement strand
TTAAAACAGCCCTGCGGGAAATACCTTGGGCCACGGAGTCGCTTCAGGAGGCCAATGGACTATTTGGGACATGACCGGAAGTTGTCACAGGAAGGCGGGTTTCGGGTGAAGAAGTACTGTTCCCTGACCGGGAAGGAATGGACTTGTGGAACTGTTGGGCAGAAAGATTTCCCGGTCAGGGGAAAAAAAGGATGAGGGAACTCCCAAACACTGAGCTGAGCTGGGTGGTAGGATGGCAAGCGTCTGGGAGTGGAGGATTGTTGATTTATTATTGTGGTTTATGAAATAGTGTGGAGTGGAGGTGTTAGTGACATTGTTATAATAAAAGAATAATTGTAGCACTTTTACCAGGTGTTTGGCGTGGTACCTGAGGGTTCAAGGGGACACTCCCTTCCTACTGCGAAAGTATATACATCTATACAAATAAAGGCAAAGCCCTCACTCTCCCCACTCACTCACTCACTCACTCACTCACTCACTCACTCACTCATCACTAATTCTCCAACTTCCCGTGTGGGTGGAAGGCTGAATTTGGCAGGTTCTTTCCCCTTACAGCTTCCTTACAAAGCTGGGCAGGTTTTATATCAAAATTCTACCCCGAATGGTCATAACTGAAGCTGTTTTTCCATTTACTGTAATGGAGATGAGCTTAACGCCGGGGGGCGGAGCGGGGGACATCACGCCTCCCACGTAATCACGCGGTACATAAAAAAACCAGGAAGATCTCCAAAAGCGCTGAAGAAAACATGCATTATATAATTGAGAGGCAGTAAACAATAAGAAGCGAGCGAGTGACATATACAACCATGTTCATGAGTTCTGCTATTTGGAAACAAAGCCGATGTAAACCTACACTTTAAATTGTTATAGACAGGTTGCGCTGGCGTTTTAATTGGTGCCTGCCCATGGGCCATTCAGAACCCAATAGCAAACTGCCAGGGGTAAATATTCACGGGTGAAGGACTGTGTTTATGGGAGGAAGATGAGATGGTCAGGTGGTGTTTTGACACAAACTCAGGGGTCTGAGAGAAAGTTTTTTAAAATGCCAGGACTAGGGAACATTAAATACAGCCACCGGACATAGCACGAGGGTGGCACAGCACAGCTGGGAACCTTCAATGCAAAGACCGAGCGGGTCCGTGAACTGACGCAGTGCACAGATAAAGGCAACAGTTCCAAAGAGGGTGAACAAAAACCAAAATTTCACAATTGAAAAAGGCAGCAAAAATATGAAGCGCTGTAATATTCCCTAAATCCAGCTATGGGAAACAAAGCCACGGTGAAAAAGTCGTCCTAAAGGAAGACAGGGGTTAAAAAAACCAGTGCATGCGTGTGTCAGGTCTCAGATAAAGAAAAGACGAGCTGTTTATTGATGCAGTAAGAACAGATCATGAAAAAAACCTGTCATCTTCCATTGACAAACCGAATGTAACTGAACACAACACATCCTAAAATCGACCCGATTGAAAAGAAATAATATAATCAAACTGATGACAGCAACACTCAGTAACACTACAAAACAAATACTGTATATTGACAGTCATATTACGTTATTTTAAAATGTTCCCCTTTTTTTTTCTAGCTTTTTTAAAACACTACTTTCCGGCCGCATACGGGTATATATACATACAAAATTAAAGGAACAATTTAAAAAACACATTAGATACATCAGATCTCAACATGAGTTGGATATCTATACAAAAAACGACAGGCAAATTTTTAGGAACAAAAGGATGCCAAGTCTTTTAATGGAAATAAAGTTTCTGCCTACAGAGGCTTCATTGTGTAGACACCCTAAAATCAGAGTGAAAGAAGATGTGGCAGGCTAGCCCTTTTTTCAAAACTTAATTTCTGCTACTCAAAATGCTTTTCAGTATTTTGTGGGCCCCATTTGCATGATGCTTGACAACGTCGGGCATGCTCCCCAATGAGACTGACGGATGGTGTCTTGTGGCATTTCTCCCAGATCTGATGGAGGGGATCCCTGAGCTGTTGTACAGTCTGAGGGAGCAAAACCGCTGGACAAAAAATAATGTCCCACAGATGTTCTATTGGGTTTAAGTCAGAGGATCTGAAGGCCATTCAATTGTTTCAATTCCTTCATCCTCCAGGTAGCTGCATACTCTGCCACATGAGGCAGCATTGTGGGTATTAGAGGAAACCAGGACCTACTGCACCAGGTAGGGTCTGACAATGGGTAAGGATTTCATCCGAATACCTAATGGGAGTCAAGATGCGTTGTCAGACTGGAGGTTCAGAGTCGCCCATGGATATGCCTCAGTCATCACTGACCCACCACCAAACCAGTCATGCTAAACGAGTTTCAGGCAGCATAATATTCTCCACGGCTTCTAACCCTTTCACATCTTCACATATACTCAGGGTGAACCTGTTATCTGTGAAAAGCCGGGCCAGTGGTGGACCTGCCAACCCGGTATTCATGGCAAATGCCAATTGAGCTCCCCGTGCTGTGCAGTGAGCACAGGGCAGTGGGCTGGGCCCCCCAGGCAACCCTCATGAAGTCTGTTTCGATTGTTTAGTCAGAGACATTCACACCAGTGGCCTGCTGGAGGTCATTTTTTGGGCTCTGGGAGTGCTCATCCTGTTCCTCCTTTCCCAGGGGGAGATACTTCCTGCTGATGGGTTATGGACCCCTTTTATTTCCCCCCCAGCTCCCCCAGAGTAACGCTTGCTCCCGAATCTCCTCCATACACTTTAGACTTTCAGGGGGAAAAGCAAAACCCCGCAATGATATTATTATTTTCCATCCAAGTTGGACACCGGGAACCCCTGTAGGGTCCAGGTACCCATGCTACCAGTAAACGACTGTAGCCAAATATAAAAATAGGAAGAAACACAGAAAAAATGAGGAGGGAAAAAAGTCAGTACCCTTTAAACCCTTCCTGTTTTTATTCTTGTTGCCCCACATCTGTTTTTAATTTATTCACCCAAGATGTTTGGGGAACAACCCCCCTGCTATTAATGAAGTTAAATCCCATAAGTTTCATTGATTTTGCTAACTTCAAAAATTTCCTTTAATTCTTTTAGCAAAAATTTGTAATAAATTCCCCAAACCTTAATAATGGATATTTATTATAATTTTTTTAAAGCCCCCGGTATTATTAAAGAACGTGGAAAACAAATTAAATAAAACTAATCACGTTGCGCCGACACATTTCAAAAAAATATCTTTTCAAGTTCTATTTAGTCCATTTTTGTAAACCACCAAGGGCCACATCCGCCCGGGGCGGTAATTATATCCGCCCGAGATCATTTTATATACTGATTATTGTTATTAATGGCCCAGGTATATGAAGCGTGGAAACCAATAAACTACGATCCCTTGCACCCTTCAGCTGCCTTGCCAACCTTTCCCGCTTAATCAAGTCTAGCTTTGATGCTGCAATTTTTCGCAGCTCACCATGCGGGAGAAAAATTCATTCTGAAAATAGACCCTTTAAAACCGGGGGAGGCTGAGTATATGTTTACTAAACCCCGGTTCTTTTTTGGGAGCTAATGTTGTAATTACAGAATTTAATCTAAGACGCACTATGAGACAAAACATCGGGGTAACCAATGAAAGCAGAAGAACAGAAAGCAGAATAATTAAAAAGAATCTGACATTTAGCGGACTTTTTCCCGGCACAATCAAAAAGTGATTTCAAGTGAAGCTCTTTATGGGAGACAAAAATGCCCAGTCCCTTCCCCCCCTTTCCCCTGTTCCCAAGAATGTTAAACCGTCTCCCCAGGGTGTTCCCCAAAAACTTTGTGATAAACTGGCGATGGTTTGCCGGCCTTTGGTGACTTTGAAGAACAAAAGTCCGCTACATGGGGTCAACCCTTTGATGTTTGGTAAATTTTCTGTTGAGAAGCTCTTCTCGTGAAAAAGACAAAAAAACAGCAAAAGGGTGCCTCCGATGAGCACCCCAAATCCATCCTGAGAATTCCACAACACAAAACCCCTCACACCAAACAAAAACGAATTTGTTGCCAAAAGATGCCAGGCGCCCAGCTCTAAAATACTATGAGCAAAGACAATGAATGATTTGATTTGTTATTGCTGAAAGGAACACATTTTATTTATATTTGGTTTTGTTATAATGTTCATTTTGAATTTGTATAATTTTAAAGGATATATTTTTTATGGAGAGAAAAATTTTTTGGGATTTTTAAAAATCTAAGTTTTTTTTTTATATAAAATTAATAAGAGAAAAAATTTGAATGTTTGTTTTTTTTAATGTTTACTTTTTTTCAATTTTATAATTTAACAGGATATATTTTTATGGAGGCAAAATATTATAAGTTGTTTAAGGTTTGAGTTGATTTATTCGGGAAAATATTCCCGTCTGTTTTACCATTCCTACCAAAGATATTTCTGTATAAATAAAAATTCTTCATTTAAAATTTAAATAGAACTTTGCTCGGAAGTTCATAATATCCCGCAGAAAATATGTATATATATTATATATAGTTTTTATATGTGTGTGTGTGTTTTTATATATGTATGTATTTGTGTGTATATAGGTTTATGATGTATGTATGTGTGTATGTATGTGTATATGATAGATATGTATATATATATGTTTATTTTTTTAAAAATATATATATAATACCAAACCATCCCAAAAGGCCAATTACAAAAACTGACCACAAAATGCCCTTTTTATTTCAAACAAGGCAGGGGTTTGGGTATTTTTGCTAACTAAAAAGGCAAAAACCCCCCCCGGTCCCGACTACATAATTTCTAACCGGGGGTAGAAGGGGAAATTGGAGGGTTACTTTATAGCTTTTTACGTTTGGGGGGGGTTTCATTTTAAATTTAGGGGGCGGTATAACTGGAACCCCCTTTCATATTAATGGATACCGAGCTGGGGGCCTTAGGGAAACCCCCAAAGGAGTTTTAGTAATTGTTGCCTGCCAAAAAGGGTCCCTCAGACAAACTGAATTTCGCAAATATTCATGGGGGGAAGTGTTTCAAACAAAAAGGGGAAAGGAGGGGGTAAAAGGTTTGGCAAAACTCGCAAAAAGTGCAAAAAAAACTTTTTAAATGGGGGTCTGAAAATTAAAAAATTGCTAGTGGGAAGGACTTCTTTGCAAATGAATGAAGTAATTTTCTTAACTTTAAAAATTCATGAAACCATCCCCGGCCTAAATAATCTTTATTTTGAAACGTTTAATAAGGGGGGGGGATAAACAGTTTTATATTTTTAAACGGGTTAAAATTGCTTAAAATGTCTTATGAAACAAGTTGGTCAATGAAAGGTTTGGCACAAAAAGCAAAAAATGGGGCCCCCCCCTGGGAATTTTGAATAAAATTTTTTCAAAATTTTCCACTGGGAAAAGCCCAGTTTTCCCAGAACCAGGAATGAGGATAAAGCGACTTTAGGTCTGAAAGGCTCTGTCACAGGCATCGGGTCCAGACAATATTACGGTTCTTCCTGCCCTTTGTCAAGTCAGTGAGGGGTGGCCTGATGCACAAAATTGGGAATGAAATGTTTGTAGTATTCATGATCCCAAGGAAGGCATGAACCTTCCCTCTGTTTCAGGACATGGATATGCAGCACCCCCACCTTGTCCAATTGAGGCTTGAGAAAATTCCCAGTGGAATATCCCAAATAATTTCTGACATTCCCAATCTTCATTTTTTTAGGGTTACCTGTAAACCCCCACCTTCAGTTGTCAAGATTGCCTACAGGGGACGAGATGAGATCTCCAGTTGTTAATAAAAATGACTAAACTGTCTAGAATATGCCCCCGTTCATGGAATGGGGACACAGGTTTTGGTTCATCATCTGCTGAAAGGCCCAACGGTGCACCATGAAGAAAAAAAGGGAGCCTTGAAAATTGAATAGCAGTGCCACTGGACTGTTTCAGGGCACTTGCCAATAACTGTTTATGAAATCTAGGGTGGAAATATACAAGGCCCACTCCAAGCTTTTCCAACAAGTCACCCCGGCATTGGGTCGCCAAACTTAGAAATTTTTTTCCCAACCTCCTAAAATCAATACAAACTGACCAAACCATCGGTTTTTGGGAGAAAAGCACAATAGGACTTTGCTACCGCTTTTGCTTTTCATGAATTACACAAAATCTTGAGCATCTGTTGAACCTTCTGTGTATCCCCTTTCCCCTCATTGCCCATAGAAAGCAATACAGGGACACATGACAGTAATACCGGCACAGTCAGGATTTTGTTTTCCAATCTGTACGGCAGGTGTGGCCAAAAAGGTCCGAATTCTCTTGATCAGTGTTAGCAATTCCCCTTCTGAGTGTTTGTTAACTCATCCCAATAGTGACTCATTCTGAGGGACTGCTGCAGATGTGACCAGGACCAGCTACTCTTTTAAAAAATTAATATGAAAAATTGCACAGGTTTCCATCGACTGGGAATTCAGACTTCAATTCACTCCAACACTGTTCAATCACTGCCAGACCTAGCCATTCAGCCCAAAAATTATGCTGATTCAAAGGGATCCCAAAACCAGTATGTTGCCCCCTTTCTAAACTCACGGAGCTACTTGTCTTGTCTTCATGTTTTACACCTTCTGCGTGAAGATGATCAATCCAATAGAAGACAACCTAGAAATATGTTCTTCCAGAAAAACAATCGTCAACAAACCTCCCCATCCCCCAACCCACCGGTCACGGTCAAATAGTAATTAAAAGGACTCAACCCTGTAGAAGCTTGTGGGACAGAACGGCAAACAGGGGAAGGGTCACTGTATTCCAGGAGATTGGGTCATCATGGGTCACAACACCGAATCATCTGTTTTAGGGTTTTATTAAATCGTTCAGTCAGACCATTTGTCTGGATAATAAACGTGGAATGTAACTGTTTAATTGTAAAACTTTACATAGTTGCTTCATGATGCGAGATAAAAAGGGGTGCCCTGATCGGGTTTAAAAACTTATGAGTGATACCAATATGCATGAGCATTTCTGAAGTCTTTTTAAATAGTCCAGGTGTCCACCCACCGCAGCACATCCACTTCTGGGTATCTTGTGGCATAATCAACTAACACTAGAATATATTGAAACCTATTTTTATTCTTGGGAAGCAGGCCAACAACATCTAAAATAGGTTTGGGTACAAAGCGGTGCCCTAGTGGATCTGTGAGAGGAAACTATTTGCGGGTCTTGGCAAGCCTTATAAATTGCTCCACATCCCGACCCATATTCACCCAAAAAAAAGTATTTTGAAGGATCTCTTTGTCTTTTACACACCAAGGTGACCCCCAAAATATAACTGTGAGCAATTTTAAAATTGTCTCCATGTGCCCACTTGGCACCACCAAACTGCTCAACCCCACATCACCCAAGCAATCAGAAATCCCCCGAACAGGGAAACCATCCTTAATTAAAAATGGGGTGTTTTAAAATTCAGGTCCTGTCTACCAGATAGTAAGAGTCATTTGCAATGGCTGGTCTGAATCAAATCAAGTTGCTATTCTTGCTGCAGGCAACAAACCTGTCTGTATGGCAGTCTCTGCTTGGGTCTGTGCCCAATGCAGCATCTCACTCACCGCTGGCTACTGTTTCAAAAAGGTCCATAGAGTGCCCAGTCTGGGCTGTTTGTGTGGCGATGACCTGATAAAGTCAGCCCACTGCCCCAGGTGCTCATTTGAGGTTTTCCTGACCTCAGTGGACAACTCTGGTTCAATTTCAAACCCGGCCCCTTTACTGGACATTGTCAGTGGCAAGCTCTCATCACTGCAGAGGGAGGCACTCTGCAGGTCAAGAAACCCGTGGGAAAAGGGCATTCCTCTTTCTTATTAAAAGTAGCCAGGTGAAGTGTCTGATATGGCAGTCCAAATCTAAAGTTCTTCACTTTAAATTTCAGAGGGGAAAAATACACGGTGGCGAGTGGTAGTGCTGCTGCCTCAAGATTAGGAGACCGGTTGCCCCCGGGTCCTCCCTGTGTGGAGTTTGCATGTTCTCCCCGTGTCTGCATGGGTTCTCCAGGTACCGGTTTCCCCCCACAGTCCAAAGACATGTAGGTTAGGTGCATTGGCAATTCTAAATTGTCCTAGGGGTGTGGTTGGTGATTGTGTGTGTGTGCCTGCCCTGAGTCCAACAGTGCTGGGAATTCACTTACCAACGTAACAGAGACCTTAAAATTGTCCTTCCTTAATGTCTTGGGGAGAGTTGAGAACAACATTTCCAGACCGAGGGCCCAAGGTTTTCCCAGTTGATCCAGCAAAAGCAGCTGCATTCAGTGGCACTATGGTGTTCTAAATGGCATCTTTCATCCATGGGCCAGTAATCTGAGGAGCCTGTTGGTGGATCAAAGTCGGGCCATGCCTGGTAGCCTTTGTTTCCAGGTGGCTTAGGCTCCATCCAGTCTGTGGTAAGGTCTAACAGCAAGTGTATGTTGTTGCAGAGCATTTCATCATAAGCCCCTCGCCTACCCAAAACAGGACTGCATCAATAGCAAGCTTCTCCACAATGTGCTCAAGAGTGCCCCCAAGGATCCAGCTTTGAATCAGGCTCACAAAGTCCGGGATTTGTCCTGATAGGGCGATCGGTTAATGTGCCAAAACCTAAAACAAAGGCGCCTTGACTACCTGGGCTGATGGTGGAGGAGTCTTTGGTTTTGCATGACCTGTGGGGCCTTTTTGGGTTTAAAAAAACAGGGGCCAAAATAGCTGCCCAGGCTACCCTGTCCCAGCACATCAATATGCCCTGTGTTGAAGCAGAATAGGGAAAACTCTGGGTCATCCATGGGACCCATCTTCACCACTACATCCCCGGGAGCACAAAAGACAGGGGGGGCTCACAGGAGCCCCATTTTGCTCCGCCAGTATTGGGATCTTATTTTGCCTTGGGGTTCCATACTGCAAGTCCCCACTCTTTATACCATGGATGCATGAGTCAGTGTCTTGTACCCCAAAGACGAGGTTAGTCTCAGTACTTTAGCAAACCAGCTTTATTCAACTCGAAACAGGAACAGCAAAAGGGTTTATTTATTGTAGTGGGATATACCATTCTACTATACATAGACACAGCAAACAGGCAGGGTGGGCCAGGCCAGTGGCAAGTTATAATTTTCCCTCATCATCCATGGATGACATCGTTTACACATGGAAGAGGTCAGCTTGTAGTTGTTTCTGTGGCATTGCAAATCTGTGGTTGCTCTCTTAGACGGACAATCAACAGATTTGACAGTTCTCTTCTGTGTGTCCCCCATGGGAAGGGTCTCAAAAAGGCAATTGTGTTTTCTGCTTGTTTTCCTGTTGGGGAAGTCTCAAGAGTTATATTAGTTTTCATTTTATCAGAAATAATAATATTGTTTAATATTAGTAGAGCGTTTTGGGTTAAATTGAGAAAAAACAAAATCAGATAATGAAGAATGTGAGGGAAAAAGGGTGAGAGCATGCAGTAGGTGTATGGACAGCCATAACATAACAGAAACAGCATCTGAGATTATGAGCAACATACTGTATATGATATTAGTGTATATTAGTTTTCCCTATAAAGTATTCACTACCAGATGTTTTACATTTTATCACTATACAATACTAATGCACAAATGCACAATGGTTTAATTTGGCTTTTGTCATTGATAAACAGAAAAGATGAAGTCAAGTGAAAACAGATTTCGCAAAGTATCTAAATTAAGAAATATAAAAAAAAAAAATTAATCAGGTTAAGTCAGCAGGTTATTTTGGGGTGTGTAACCTAGCTACCAATAAACTTCAGTTTTTCAGTAGAGATACTGCTAACTCAGTAGCTGTACCTGGGTTTTAATTGACCTTGATTTTAAAATTAGTTATTAGTCAACAACAGCATTCTGTTCAGGGTTGTATACCTAGTGATTTTCTCACTTGTGAGTCAAAGTAGTTTCCCCTTTTAATTGAAGGTAAATTGTTTTTCAACAAAATAGTGATACCTGATAAATAAGTAAACCCTTTTTTTGCTCATGCCTTTTTGTCCATAAGATAAAGGTTTTGAATTACACCTTGGTATACAAAAATGCAAAGAAAGCAGCTGTGATAACAGATATCAGACCATATGGCACCTGGAGTTTGGTTTAAGTTTTAAAACCTCAAATCTGTATCTGCAGAGGGGAGGGTAACCATGTAAACCCTGGCTAAAGTAAAGACAAGTTCAAAAAATATTTAAAAAATATTAAAATTGAACAAAAAAATTACAGAAGTGAAGAAAATACTTGCCAAAATGCAAACAAAGCAAAAGAATACCAAAATAAAATTCAGAAGATTAATTCAAAGAAGTAGGGCACATAAGTGATAAAAAAAAAGAGGTCAAAATGAAAAATATAATACTCACCAAACATTAAAAAATCCACCAAAGCATTTTTGAATGAAGCATTTGGATTTAAATTCTCGCAGCCATGGGGGGGGGGGTACAAAGATGGTTCACCCCCATCTCTTAAGATTTCACCTAAAAAATACATGGAAATGACAGGACTTCTCTCACACAGAAACTAAAAAAAAACAATAAAAAAAATTTTAAAAAATAAGTCAAGACATATAGTAAACTACATAACCATAAAAACATTAAAAAAAAAAAGAAAACAATCAACAATAATGAAGAGAACACACAAAGAAGAAAAAAGAAGCATTTTAAAATTTTTCATTTTTTATTGAATTTTTTAAAAAAGCATGTAACATTCCATACAATCAAGACAAACTTAACAAATCTAAATTAAATTTCACCCCCCTGAAAAGAGAGGAACATAAACGCCAGGTAAAACTATTGGAGGAAAAGGGGAAAAGAAGTTCTTTTCCCCAATATAAAACTTATTCTAAAATGTTATTGATTGAGCCTGCCTGGTTTTTAAAAGTTTGAACAGATCCTAAGTGAAAATTGATTTTTTCTAATTTCAAATGGTATATAACATCAGTTACCCACTGACATAAAAGGGTGGGCTGGGATTTTTCCCATGACAAGACAGGTCAATCTGTGACAGATGGGGGGAAAAACCTTGAACCCTCGACTTGACCCCAACAGGGGGAAAAAGTCCAATAATCGACTTTATTATTATTCACAGTGCACAAAGCACGCCTTTCCCCAAATTTTCATTAACTAAACACAGTACTTACAATAAACCTTCCACCACTCCCAGCGCTGCCCCCTTTCACCCAGCTCAGCTCCCGCCTGGGATTTCTATGTCCTTTATGCCCCCTGACCCGAACAGTTTCCCATCCTTCAGTCCATGATTCCTTATCCTTTCAGGTCAGATAAAAGTCCTCTTTTCCCGAAGTACGCCCCTTTCGCTGTCGCTTTTTCCGACCTTTCCCGGTTTTGGGCACTGACCCCCGGGCCTCCACAGGGCCTCTGTTGGCCCCTGGGGCCCCCAGGTTTTTAAAGGGAAAAACCCCTACCATG
Organism: Polypterus senegalus; assembly: GCF_016835505.1. NCBI lineage: Eukaryota > Metazoa > Chordata > Cladistia > Polypteriformes > Polypteridae > Polypterus > Polypterus senegalus. Next base: position 9,940 of record NW_024380697.1, on the reverse strand, counting down.
ATTCCCCCTGCTATCCGGGGGACCTCCATGCTGGGGTGAGCCCATCTGGCGTGGGGGGGTGGGAGAAAACCCCATAACCAAATGCTAATAATGAAGTAAAGGCAAAAAGTTTATTTGTCCTTCTCCACTGTAAGCCCCTTTGAGGGACACCAAAACAGCATTAAAGGATTGAAGTACTTTAAACATGAAAGGGGGGGAACACTAACTTGATTCCCAAAAGATTTCAAAATGGAGCCCCGTATTGAATGGAATCAGAAATTAGATAAATAAATTGTAATAATGCCAAATGAAAGTGAAAAAAAAATAATATCAAATTTAACAGCACCCAAAAAAAACAATATTTAAAAATTCATTACAAAATACCTCCAAAAAAAGGAAAAAAATTATCCCGAACATAATCACAAAAATTTCAATAATGTTATTGTGGGTTGTTTTTTTTTGTTTTTTAAACCCGGCTATTTTTCTCATGTTTTTTTTTTTTTGGTTGGTTATTCTATTTTTTTATTATTGTTTTTTTAAACTTTTTACCATGTTACTATGAATTTTTTTTTTTTACTACTTTCTTGTTTTTTTTTTTAAATATATATATATATTTGTGTATTTATGTTTGACTATCTTTGTTGTTTTTCCTTGGTGGGGCCCAGGGCTGGTGCCACCATTAATACTGATGGGACAGCACTCGTCTTTTTTTTGGGGGGGGGGACCCCGGTTTTTTTAGGTTTGTGCGTTTATAGCATTTTTATAAGTAATATTTAGATTTCTAGTTCCATAATTTTTTTTTCTGTTTTTTTATTTTTTCTTTGGGGTTGTTGTCCCAAATTTTTTTGGGGTTTGGGTTTTAACCAGATTGTTTAATGGAATCTTAAAAAGGAGAGGATGCCTGGGAGAAAGAATTTTAAGGGTTTGGGGATATTTAAGAAAAAGGGGGAGGGGCAGGACTGAGAAACTACGGGGGGATAAATTGATGACCCCCACCTGAGGTTATGGGGAGAGAGGGAACTAGGTTAAAAGTGAGGTTAGGGGATTAGTGAGCAGCAGTTGGTTTCATACCAAAAGGCACCACAGTGCTCTGTTTGCTCTGAGGGTGTTGATGGAAAAAAGAGAAGGCCAAAAGGGAGTTGATTGCATTTTTTGTGACCGGAGAAAGCATAGACAGGGTCCCTCAAGGACTATGGTATTGTATGAAGGGTTGGGAGTGGGAGAGTGGGGTGCAAGAGTTTTAAAAATATGTAGAGGGAAGTGTGGGGGTGAGGTTCGGGGAGGAGGCGGATGCATTAAGGTGGAGTTGGGATTACATCAGGGATTGGTTCTGGCCCCTTTCTTATTTGCAATAGTGATGGACGGTTGACAGATGAGATTAGACAGGGTCCCTGACATGATGTTTCAAGACATTGTGATCTGTAGATAGTGGGGAGCAGGTTAGGAGACCCTAGAGGGTGGAGATATCTCTAGAAGGACAGGAATGAAGGTCAGGAACAAGACAAGTACATTTTTAAATGAGGGGGCGGTCAGTGGAATGGTGAGGAGAAAGGGAATAGAGAGGAAGTGGATGAGTTTAAATACGGGATCAACAGTACAGAGAAAGGGGGAATTGTGGAAGAGAGGTGAAAAGGGGTGCAGGCAGGGTGGAATGGGGGGAAAAAGGTGTCAGGGAAATTTTTGGACAGACGGGTATCAGCAAGAGTGAAAGGAAGGCATAGGATGGGTAGTGGGACTTTATGTTATATGGGTTGGAGCGGTAGCACTGAAAAAAGCAGGAGACAGAGCTGGGGGTAGATAAAAGGTGTAAGATTTACGGGTGGGGGGGATGGTAGGAAAAAAATGGGGTATTTTGGGTCAGCTCGTTGACGGAGGGAAAGAAAAAGCCAGAGAGAAACTTTTGGGTGGTTTGACATGTGCAGAGGAAGTTGAGTATATTGAGAGAAGAATGCTAGATGGGCCCCCCAAGATATGGAATAAGAATCCGCTGTGGCAACCCCAATGGGAGGTGAAGAAAAAGAAGATCTTTGGGTTTATGTACTGGGTTGTTTATTTTTGGATTGTCTTTTAGTAAAACACTTTTGTCTTATTTTTGCCTTTGTTTGTTTTTTTTTTCTCTTTATTGTCAAAATGCACATTTGTAGAACTGGTTTAAATTTTTTTATTTCGAAAATGTGACTATTAATAATTTTAAAGGGAAAAAAGGAAATTACTGTTGACTGATTTTGAGGACTGTTTATTCTTTTATTACAAATAACCACTTTTGATTACCAGTGTTGAATTTTTGGGCATCTGTTAGTCACCTGATAGAGAAATGGGAACATCATATAAAATAATTTAATCTCTAAAAGGGTTTTTTAAGAACCCACAATCCATGTGAGAATTATATTTTGTATGAAATCCGCAGAACATTTAAATATTCCAAAACCCTTAAGATATTACTACTTTTTAATCAATAAATCAATCAAATTTATTTATATAGCACATATTCATAAAAAAAATGTGCTAAAAGTGTTTTTACAAAATGAATAGAGAAAAGAAGACACAATAAAAGATAAACATAAGTAAAATTAAAACATGAAAAAGGGTATAACCGGGGCCAGGTGGACAGAAAAAAAAAAAAAAACCCAAAGGCGGGAAAAAAAAAAAAAATCTGTAGGGGTTCCGACCAAGAGCCCGAGCCCCCTCTGGGCAATCACCCAAAAAAATCAAACAGTCCTCTTGTATTTATTTTGGGCCTTGAATGGGTTTTTTCCCCTTACTTTTATTTTTATTTTACCACATTATCTATCTATCTATCTATCTATCTATCTATCTATCTATCTATCTATCTATCTATCTATCTATCTATCTACCAAACCTAAATCCCCCTACCTACCACCTAAAATACCTTTTACTAATAGTTTTTTGCTTCGATGAACTAGCAAGGGATATGTGATACACGGGACCATAAAATGATGTTCTAGCCATCAAAATTTATTTAATCAGAGTCTGACTGGGGTCTGTAACACTTAGCTATGGTAAAATAGTTAACAATTGATTATATAACAATTATAATTATTTTTAAAATTGCGCTGAATGCATCTTCCTGAATGGTTCTGTCCTATTGGTCTCAGTTTTTCCCCTTTTTCCCATCCTCGGGACAGAAGATCAACAGTAGAGGAATTGTGATGTCACTTTTTTATTCCAACATAACCACATCTCAGCAGCTTCCTTTAAGGGTGCAAAAATTTAAAACCCCCAGAAGATGGCAGTCAGTTTGCACATGCCTGAGAAGAAATATCCCAACTATAACCAAAGCACACAAGTATGACCAAAACCTGCCTGTAGTAAAAGGGCAAATGAAGAATTTTTATAAAATGATTTATTACAAACAAAAAAAATAGGAAACAAAGAAAGCTAAAAGAGATAAAGATGCACAAAGTGTTGCCAAAGACTACCCAAATAAATTTCTTGTGAATTAATAAATCAGGATATCAGAAAAAGGTTCACGCTGTTAAACAAAATGAATATATTTCAACAAATTAAGGATGTTCCAAATATGTGTTTATTTCTCAACATAATCGCTTAACTTGATGCACTTCTTCAACCTGGGCACCAGCTTTTTATACCTCTGAATAGCCCCCCACTCCAAAACCACTTCCACGGGTTCCTTCCCTCCTCATCGGGAAAACGTTTCCATTCAAGAATTCTTTCAGTTGTTCCCCAAAGCTGCCCAGGATCTCGCCCGGTTTGTGACGCAGCGAGGAACTTGATGACGAACAACTAGATCCGTAGGTGGACAAAGACCCCAGCAGAGGTTGACAATTCGCTTGCTGTGATGACATTTCACAACTGACTGACGGGGTCCGGGCTTATTTGCCCGAGACCCCTAACACAGTATGCAACTCAAAAAAATTCCCCTGCACCTCCAGGGCACTGTAACTTTTTTTTTCTGATATCCCTCCGATATCTAATCTAATCTAATCAAGTCCAAATCCCCAGCCCAAAAATCACAGCCCTTTAAAACAGAAGCAGTCAAAAACATTCAGAAACTCCAACAAGAAACAGCAACACTCACAGAAATCTCTAACAAACATAAAATTTCTAACTACTGACTTCTCAGACAATTTAAATAGCCTGAGGGAGGGCTCATGAGTGGTCACATCAGGATATCCAGCCCCCCTGTGGGTCCACCTACAAACAATAACAAACAAACAAACCTAAAAATACACGGAATTTGAACAGACAATTAACAGTTTTATTTTTGACCTTCATGACAGAAGTTTTATCATCTTCTGTTGAAGACATTTGTTTATGTTTTGAGCATTTAAAATAGTTTGAACTTTTAAAAAGCCTGAATCCCATTTGTATGTCCCAGCCTTGAAGCCTGCATTTTAAGTTTGGGGAAAGGGGATGGCTGGTATGAGGCCTTTTCTAAAGCTCACACTTTTTAAAGTAATGGTCTGACAGATGATTTTTTAAAACATGTACCCTTTTTGACAATTTTGTGTTGAAGAATATTTATTTATTGTGGGATCTTTACTTGTCCCCAAGGTACATTTGGCCTTTACAGAAGCATTTGGCTTTACAGAAGTTCTTAAATAAAAAAATTAACAAATATACAGTATAGATAAATATATATAAATAAATAGGCTGAACACACAAAAGAAAGACTAAAAATGAAGAAAAATAAAAAAAGAACACTTTTATTTGGCAGTTACAGTCACGAGAGCGGTTTACACAGATATATTGTTTTGGGTACAAGGAAAACCCGTAGTGTTTCTGACTCAGTTTTCTGTAAGATTCATTAGCTGAAAGTGCTCAGTGTTATTTGTCAGAGAAGGATGTGCAACAGTGTTCATAAGACTCTGTCTTGTTTTAATTTTCTTTCCAGTGCTAGATTGTCCAGGGTGTTTCTTAATTTTTTCATAACCCTTCAATTTGTTGGGGTTTTCTACTAACAACTGGCATCCTCATTAGTTATTCTCTTAAGAAATTTTATTTTGTTCCTTTAAATTGACTAGATTAAATGTCTCAGTCTTTTCATCTAGCTTATCCCCTGCTGTGAATAAGTGTGGATATGTTTTCTTAAAGACAGTACTGATCTGCTTTGTAATATGGAGAAAAATGCAAACACTATTTCAGATGGTGTTTTAATAATGCATTTTACAGTATATCTTCAACATTATAAACGCACTCATAAATATAACAATGCGAAACCTGTATTGTTTTACGGATTCCCAAGGATTTTTTCATAAAGATATACTTTATATTTACACATTTACCATAATTACTGTATATCAAATTATTTTTCTTAGTATATATAAACTTTACATTTATTTATATTATTATTTTTGTTTCCACATATCAGTCCAAATATGTTCTATTTCCTTTTTAGATGTATCTGATATTAGCATATCTGTTAATCAACCTAATTTACTCATCTTCAAATGCAAATCATTTTAAATATAATTTAAAAGCACAAAGTGATTTTTTATTTGGCAGAGAGAGAGAAAAGGATTGGGAGAGAATGAGAGCAAGACCCAACCAGGGTCTCATCTGTCATTATCTAATTTAAAGAAATAAAAACTTAAACCATTTTATTTTTTCTGCATTTAAGCCAGCCCTACCCACTTCTCCCTGCATCAGCTATGTGAAATTATTAGAATACTGCTGCATCTCTAATCAATACCTTTTTTGAAAGCTAAGGTCTAGTAGGTAATATTTTATACTTCTGTTTTATTATTTTCTCATAAAATCCAATATTCTTAGTAAATAGTGTATATCTAACTCTGTGGTAAATATCAATGTGTTTCTATCTTTTTTAAATCAGTTTCTTTTTCTTAACTTGAGATAGAAGTTTAAGTAAATATATCCAATTTCATTTTTAATGTAGTGGTACAATACTGCATTTTCCCAGACCATAGAAACGTTTTTGACTTTTAGTGAATAGAAAAAATAGATCTTAATGGTTTGTATGTATTATAAGCTTATTTAAGAGCTCAGTGATTTATGTTTCAGATATTTCCCAAATAGTATTAGAAAATAATCGACAGACATAGTAAAACTTTCATGTATTACCCTAATAAAATATTGCTAAAAACATTCTAAACAGTGGGGTGCACCGTGGTGCATTGGGACAGGCAATCATAAACCATTTCACCATGCCTGGACTTTTATTTCTTTTTGCTTTGGGGACCCTTCTGTGAACTTTCCATTTTTCAATGTTGGCTATGAATTCCAGTTTTTTTTTTATAATATAGCATTAGATTGACCGGATAATCGATGTAAGTGTAGGGACGTCATTCAAGTTTTTATTTTGGCTACAGTTGGTGAGCACTTTGTATTAGTTCGTATTACTTTCTTACTGTTCGGGTTTTTCATGTTGATACAAACGTTTATTAATTATATTTACAACTATACCTGATTGGGGTAACGACCCACAATTGGGGAAAAGGAGAGGGCAGCCTTTCTATTTGGTTGAATTACGTCTGGGGAATGAAGGGGGACACGTTGAAGTACAGTGTGGTTCCACAAACGAAGCTCTTGTACTCCTTTACACCAGGTAATGTACTGAGAACTGAGGCTCACAAGACAATCGGCTTTAAAATGGCTTCATTGAAAAAATATTTTTATTTTATATAATACAATTAATATTAACATTATTACAAGGTGATTTTACCCGGGCCAGCGAGTCTACATTATCGTATTAAATACACAGGCTGAACCATACGTGAAAACAGCATAATAAAGCAATGATAGTATAGCTTTCTTTAAAGAATGATGGCCATATTGATAAACAAGTGACACTGAAAAACAAAATGAAAATACTGAACCACCTTCTGCAGATGAATACTACAGTATGAAACGAAGACCAAGTTAATATTTTGGTAAAATTGTAGTATAAAATTAAAAAACAACGACTGCTGAAACCTGAATATGCAAAGTCAATAATCAAAGTATCAGTGAGTGAAAACAACTGTTTTATTATAGTTTTGAGCATCACCAAACACTACACCTATCCTTACCTGTATAACAGTTATTAGAAGGTACATGACTCCACTCTATCGTCCTGGCAGTTGTGACTAACTGTAGCAAAATACAGCAAACTAATAAACCTGTATAACGCAAAGAAAAAGTACGTATAATTTGTAGACGGTTCCTAACGTAGCAAGCACTGCCTCTTTAAAGTTGTAATAGGCTACCGTTTCCTGTTTGGGATACCAAATGTAATTTGGAAAAATCGGGTAATGTGTACTTGCACCTGAAATACAATATTTTGATGGTTTCTTGGTGTCTGTTACAGGTAAGCAACGACCTGCGCTAGCATGCACTTAATTCCCGGGTTTTAAGAGATTTTATTGGTCAGGCGCCGCGCAGATACTATGATTCTCAGTTCCACTCGTCCCCTGGCTGCACCACACACTGTCGCAAATGAGAGTGTTGCTTGTATTTACTGGCTGCCCGATTGAGTGTATTTTTAACCTATTGAGATCTGACTTCAGTTATTTTATGCCATTTAAAAATCCCAGGAGTGCTTTTCCTTTAAGACGTAGTTCTTTTGCACCCCAGTGGCTTATGGGGTTTTGTTCCCTTTATTTTCACTTAGCCTGTTCAGAGTCGGGAGATGTGTAGGGTAACGGATATACTTGCTCTTACTAATCTTTTAACTTTTTAAAAGGCGGGGATGCAATTCATTAAAAAGTCCGGATTAAAAATGTCTGCAGCATTTTATGCCTTTAAATTTCCCACGGTTTAAAAGTGTGAGAAAGGAGTTCATTAAGTCTGAACATGTTTTTGTTATTAGTTATTTTGTTCGGGGAAGTGATTTCATAGTACAGGCACAGAGGCTTTAATGTGTCGAGTAAAATACAAAACCTTAGAGCAAAATATAGGCGAAACACATATCAAGATAAATAAATAAAAAATACATCGATAGCTTCCGTTATTATATACTAAGTATTGATCATTACGGTCCTGTTAAAGTAAGATGAGATAATAGCCAGTTGACATGAACTGTAAAACGAGAACTCTAGTTAAAAGCTTTATGGAGAAAATACAGTAGTGGCTAAAAGTTTTGAGAGTGACACAAGTATTGGTTTTTACAAAGTTTGCTTTTAATGTTTTTAGATCTTTTTGTAAGGAGTTTCTGTGGTATACTGAAGTATAATTACAAGCATTTCATTGTTTCAAAACCGTTTATTGACAATTACATTAAATTCATGCAAATAGTCAACATTTGCAGTGTTGTTCTTCTTTTCAAGACCTCTGCAATTTGCTGTGCAATTTGCATGCTGTTCAATCAACGTCTGGGCCCCAAAACCTGACTGATGGCAACCCATTCTTGCTTAATCAATGCTTGGAGTTTGTCAAAATTTGTAGGTTTTGTTTGTCCACCCAACTCTTGAGAATTGCCACAAGTTCTCAATGGGATTAAGGTCCCGGAGGTTTTTTGCCATGGACCCAAAATTTCGATGTTTTGTTACACAAGCCACTTAGTTATCACTTTTTGCCTTATGGCACGTGCTTCATCATGCTGGAAAAGGCACAGTTCTTGGATGTTTGGGAGAAATTGCTTTTGGGGATGCTTTGGTTCTTAGGCAAATTGTGAGTGAGTCCACTCCATTGGCTCGAAGCAACCCCACACATGAATGGTCAGAGGATGCTTTACTGTTGGCATGACACAGGACTGATGGTAGCGTTCATCTTTTCTTCTCCGGACAATCTTTTTCTGGGTGTCCCAAAAAACGGAAGGGTTTATCGAGAAAATGACTTTACCTCAGTCCAATTCCCCGTACCTTGCAGAATATCATTATGTCCCTGATGTTTTTCTTGGGGAGAAGTGGTTCTTTGCTGCCCTTCTTGACATCAGGCCATCCTCAAAGGTCTTTGCCTCATGTGCATGCAGATGCACTCATACATGCCTCTTGCCATTTTAGCAAGCTCTGCACTAGTGGTGCCCCAATCCCTGAATCAAATTTAGGAGATGGTCCTGACTCTTGCTGGACTTTTCTTGGGCATCCGGCGTTATTCACAACAATTGAACCTCTCTTTTCTATCTCAATCAGCATAACAGAGTGATCTCTAGTTTGTCCTTGTCAACACTTCACATGTTTAGGGGAGGATCACTGGAAATGATGTCAGAAGGTCCTTTTCTGCAGGACTGAAATGCAGTGGATAATTTTTTGGGATTAAGTTCATTTTCATATCAAGAGGGACTTCAATTAATTGCAATTCATCCTGATCACTCTTCATAACATTCTTGAGTATATAAAAATTCTATTTATAAAAACTTTAGGCAACAATCCCTTTTTGAAAATTCTACTTTGCATTCTCAAAACTATTGGCCAAGACTCAAACCTTCAGAGGATCACAGTCTTTTCCCAAATAAGCAAAATTTATTGTTTTGTTCACAAGCCTAACAGCTTTCTTTCTGGGCATTTACAATGTAATATGTGCATGTGATTTGTCATTTGAAACTGTATTGTTGGTTGTAAACTCAATTGTCTTGTGCTTTCTTACTAATATTAGAATCACCTTTCAACCACTCTGATGTGTTAAATTTTTTTGGGGAGTAGCTTGAAAGTCAGTAGAGCCCCAAGGCCATTGATTATATTTCAGAAAACAAATACCGTTAATTGCGAATATTTTTATTTATTTTGAAAAATCAAACATTGTTCTAACAGTCTAATTTGAACGTAATCAGTATGATAAACTAAAGTGGTAAACATTTTAGATATCAATGTTCAACCAAGTTTTCATTCTTTACCAATAGTCTTATCTTTCGAGGCTATATTTTGTATTAATTAGACAGTAGTTTTATTTATCCTTGGAATTTTGGGAAGATTGCTTTATATATTTTAAAGGGCTTAAATACAATATAATATATTTTTAAACTGATTTAATTTAAATCCAAATAAGTAGGGAATTAAATGTTATTTGTTTCCCTTTTAAAAGGTAAACAATTTAATTTAAGGTT
>NW_024380696.1:0-29356 GCF_016835505.1 Polypterus senegalus | reverse complement strand
TGATTTTTTAACTCGAATGACCATATCTGTAAATATTGTAAATAATAAACGTAGTGGTACAAAAACATGTCCTTTTCGGCCGTGCTCCACACCACCTACCGCGACTTTGACTGTGGGAAACCGATGGAGGAAACCTGTAGACAGGGAGAACATCAAATTTCCCACGCAGGAGGACCTACCGGTTCCCTAACTGATGCACAGCACTACCACTGCCACCTGCAAAACCAAAAGAAGCAAATTCATCCACTTCTGCTCCATAACGGTCAATGTAAAATGTGCATTTCCCCACGCTCTGACTCCACCCAGACTTTCACATATTTTAATATGAAATCAATTTAAATGTCACCTTCGTTCAGTGTTTGGTTAAAAAAACAACGCAAAAGCATGTGAAAAAGAAGAAATTCACAAATGTGAAATGGAACAAGGAAAACATATTTGTCGGTTTTACTGGTAAAAGCACAAAAGCAGGGCAGAGACACTCAAAAGTTCAAGTTCAAAAAGTTTACAGTGCCTGAAAAATAAAGAAGTGGCCAGATATCACAGTCTACGAAAGGGGGCGCAGCCCCCCAGCTGTTTATTCTGTTTCAGCCAATATTATAAAATTCCCCTGCAATGGTCAGATGGTGATGGTGCTGCTGTCCAAAGCTTGTCTTCTGGTACTACTGCACACACACCTCTCCTGAAATCCTGGGCAACCATCTGGCTATGCCATACAAAATGTTGTTCTGGTAAAAATGTAATATTGGATGCTGAAAGAGATGTGACCAGTGAACTAGAAATATGGGTTGTACTATATGATACTGACCACAAATTAAATGAATTGGTTAACAAATAAATGCGCAGATTACCTGTTTTATATTCCACTAATTACATTCAAACAAAGCTGTAATGCTGTCTAATTTGGCTGATCTTTGGCAGTTTATCATACCGCATCTCTTCAGGTACAGGCAAGCACATTGTGCCATTATGAGCGCTACTGCTTGCAAATGTGAACACATTTGTATATAGTGCACAAATTTAAAAAGTCGAAATGCTTTCTATTTACATAAGCAAATTCATTCTTGGGAAAGGTGCGCTTATAATTTGCTTTGGCACACAATGGGAAAACCCCAATGGACGATGCTCTGTGCTTTATCCTTAAAAAGGGCTGCTTACCTTTTAAAACTAGTTAAAGAGCACAAGCTGTGCTGGGTCCGTCTTATAAGCTCTTCTGCAAAATGATGTAATGCCAACTCATTCTTTTGGTGATTCATCCTGGCTGATGTAACTTGTCCACCACCATTGCACTGCAGGTATGCAATTAGTTACATTTGGAAAATCTGATGTTGCATGTGTGCTTTGATGTTTCCAGTTCGAAAGTGTAAGGAAGTCTTATATATCTGGATGACTAAGCAGAATATACCATCCTATACAGTTGGTAGTGTGTGACTCAGCGATGACTGAGAAATACCTGATCGGTCAGCACATTCACTGTTGAAAAGCTCCTGTGGCTAAAACCGCTACAGTGGACAGAAACACAAAGAAGCAGGTGCAGCACAATTCCTCAAAGTCTGCCTTTAAACCCAGCACCAGTTCACCACACAAGAGGATAGCTCTTGGAAATCTAAAATGAACTGAGAAGCCAGTCATCATCATCTGTAAATACTGACTGTCTTCTAATTCTTCCAATTGCAATGTCTTCTAACAATGCTAAAGCAGTTGGAACAGTTTGGCCATTCCATGCACCATTATATTGTTACTGAATGATTACAATCAACTGAATAAAATGTGTAAACAATCCAATTAATTTCAGTGTATTTGATAAAACCCACATCATAAATGTGAATCTAAAAAGAAAAGCGACCACAGAAACTTGCATACTCAAGGGGGAAGGCTGCCATGAAAATGTGCTTGATTTACTGAAAGTTTAATTTTACACACACGTGATGTCAGCATGAAATGGGCATACCAACATTTTTGTAATGCATACACACCGTTATACATGAGACCCTGGACTTCTGGGGATGAGTTATAAGGAAAGATTAAAGTAAGCTGAATCTTTCAACATAAGAAAAAGGAGATTATAAAAGGTAACATGAAGTGTCTCAAAATTGTGAAAAGGAATTAGTACAGTGGATCCCGCTGTAACTTTAAAATGAGTTTAATCAAGAACATGGGGCAAAGTTGGAAACTTGTTAGGGTAAATTCCACAAACACTAGGAGGATTTTCTTCACAAAAAAAAAAACAGAGTCATGAAATAATATACCAAGTAGCGGGGAGGGGGGTTTTGGGCCCCCCTAAAAAATGTTTATTTTGGGGGGGTTAAGTGGGTGAGCTTTGTTACACTGAATAGCTTTTTCCTAAAATTTTCTAATATTCTAATAAAGCGGGGGAAAAAATTTTTTTTAAAATCTGGTAGGAACATATAAAAACTAAGAAATGGCATTTTTTTGCCATGAACTTTATGTTCGGGTGTTTTTAAATTGTTTTTTTTTTTTTTTTTTTATTCAAAGAAGCATTGAAATTCTTTTTTACCATACCAAAATATTTATATTTATTTTTAATTTTAGGAGAAACTGTTTAGTCATTTTGGGCGTCTAAAACCCCGGTTTAAAAGAATATTATGGGGGTTTTTCCAAATTTTTTCCCTAAAAAGGAAATTTTTTGTTTATTTTTTTTGACCTTTTTGAAGAAGGGACTATTTAAGTGTCAGGTCTTTTGATTTATGTTTAAATTTTGTAAAGGGAAAAAAGCCCCCAAAGTGGAACTAAGACAAAAGAAAAAAGAAAGTTGGGGAAAAACCCTGAATTTTTGGCAAAAATTTAAAAAGGCCCCCTTTTTAAATTTTTTTTAAGCAGTATTTTTACTGTTTAGCCTGTTGATACAGGGAAAGTGGGGGTTGTGTAAAAAAGTTTGCATTTGTAACCCTATTTAGTTAAAAAAAAGGGTGTCATTTCACCTAAATTGTGGTTTAGTCATTACCCCTTTTTTATTTCCCCCTGTTCCTACACTTTTATTAGCTCTTTCTTTCACACCCCAAAAACCCATGTGTATATTGTCAAATCTTTGGTCAGTTAAAGTGTGTCCCTTCAAAGTTCTTTTCCCTTCAATTATTATGATTTTGGGATAGGCAAAACCTTTAAAAACATAATTTTTGGGAAAAAGGGTTTAAAAAATAAAATTAAAGAATGTATTTTACACTTTTCAGCTGTGAATTTAAAAAAATGAAAGATTTTGGTTACCGGGGGACGTTTCAATTTTTTCAGTTTTTTTATTTTGCAGAAACAGCATGTAAGATACAGTCCCATTAGAACACCCCTTATTTGAAACCACTTTCAGCCCCAAAATAATTGTTTTCCCACATAACATTCCAATGCTTTTTCCCCCCAACCTACTTTCGCTAATCTCTTTAAAGACTTTGATAGGTTGGGGGTTTTTCCATTTTGAGTAAAATATAAAACATGATATTTTCAGCCCAATCGGTGCCGGGAAAAGGGGTTTGATTCATAGGTACCCTAATATGCTTTTTTCTGTCCTTTTTTGGCCCCCGCCTTTTTAAAAGAAAAAAAAGCTGTTCAACCGCTTTAATCAGTCACCCAAATTTTCCTGCTTTTTTCTTTTTTGCTTCTAAAATTTTTTCCTGTTTTAACTGAGATATTGCCCCTTTTCCCTGCCACTATGGATTGGTTTAACCCCCTTGTTTTAATAACCCTTCCTTTTATTCCCAAAAGGGTTTTTTTTGTCCTGCCAATATTTTTGTCATTTTAAACCTATTTTTTCTTCTCTGTCCCAAAGTTTCCAACCTGATTCACAATAGCTGGTTACAATTTTTTTTAAGTGGGGGTCCAGAAGAATTAAATGTAAAAGGGCTCAAGTCACATGGGGTATTTTGCAATGGGGTTTTTGGGGTTTTCCCCCGGGCAGTTATACCTCTCCAACCTTTTTACTTTTTGAAGCTTGAGACAGTACATATCCACTACGATCAGTAAACTTTAATACAATGATGTCCTTTTTTAAAAATTTTTCCTTTTTCTTTTGTTTTGCTTTAGACTTTCAAAACAATAAAATTTTTAACATCTCTAAACCACTTGTTTTTTTGGCATAAATACAAAATTTTTAAAATTTTAAATAGGAATGCATTTAAAAACCCCCAAAAACCCCGGAAATATACCAAAAATGAAACGTTGGGTATTTATCAAAAACCCAGTTCTGCATTTTTAAAAAATAGATGATGCTTTTTTTAACTCTTTTTTTTAAGTGTCAATTTTTTAAATATCTAAATGTTACATTAGAGCCCGGGGGTTGTAAAAAATTTTAAATTATTCTGTTTTAAAAAAATTAATCCTATATTGTCCATTTACTTTGGTTGCCAAGACAAGAAAACTCAAAAATTGGCTGTACTTTTAAATCCCTTTTCCCATGGAATTGAAATTAATGGCCCTTTTCTTTCATGTAAATCCCCAAAAAAAATGATGCATCGGGGCGAACCACCTGCCTTTACACTTTTATGAATGACTAAAACCCAGCCTGTGATCTACAGTCCATTCCCAAACGGGCCCCATGGAGCTGACCCCAAAAAAATCAAAAAAAAGCGTCAGAATTTTAGCACTTGGAATGCATTTTAGGGACTTTTTTTAAAGAAAAGTTATAATTCCCCAAAACGTATAGATGAAAAGGGCAGATAAAATTCCCTTGTTGGGAGCTTCTTAAAAAATTATTTTGTTATCTCTGACATTCCCAAAAAAAAGTTTGGGAATTTTCCTGAAAAAGGGGACCCTTTTCATATTAAAAAGGTTAATAACCCGGCTTATACATTAGTCTTTCGGGACCGCTTTAATCCCCCCCCCAGCAAGAACTCATTACTTTTCTTATGATCCTCTAGAGCCCCTTTAGTGTCAGTGTCTCATGATGGAAAAATGTCAGTGTAACAAATCTTATTTAACAACAAATCCTTTCAGCAAAGAAAAAACAAAAAACATTTTGTGTTTTGTAGCTTTTCCCAAAAAAAAGCAAGAATGTGATTCTATCACCATCTACTTTTTTAAAGTAAAAAAGGGAAAATCAAAGTCATTGATTTTATGGGACAATCGGGGCCCCCCTCTTTAAAGTACTGCATTATCAAGAGTCCCCATCAACCCAAACAGATGCTTTGGGACTTCCTTTTAGGGTTTTTCTTTTCAATTAATGGAGTTAAAAAACCAATATAAGTGAAATTTTTGGACAATGGGGGGAAAATTTAAAAAAATGGGGTAGGGGGTTGTAGGCCCAATGGAATCCACTACCAAAAACGGGCCTTTACTGTGTGCGGTAAAAACAAATGGGTAAAAAATATCTTTGAATATTTAAACCATTAAAACCCTTTTTTTTTTGAACTTTCTGTTAAAATATAAGTTTTTTTTGCTTTCCTTTTATTGTGTAAAGGGGGGCTGGCCTTCCGGGTTTGTTTTTTTTTGGGCCTTTGGTTTGGGTGGGATTGGCTGAGCAGACCCCTTTATGTTTGGGTTTGGGTTGGAAAATGATGTGAACTTTTGTAAAACTGTTTGACATAAATCCTCTTAGCTACATGTAGTTAGTCTTAAAATCAGGAAGGTGCATAGCTTGGGAAAATTTAAAAATAGTTCATGGAACTGCCCTAAGGGTTGGGAACCCGGCAACCTAATTCTCAGAAAATTTTTAACAAAAAAAGCGTTGATTGTCTGATAAAAAAGATCCATTAAAAAGAAACTCCCCATTTCCCCTTAATTTTGATTAATAAAAAAAAACGAAAAAGGGAAGGGTGAGGGCACCCTCCCTCATTATCTAACCCATTTCCACAAAATTCCATTTGAAAAATCATAATATACTATAAAACAAAATTTTGTTAAAAAGGGTTTTGCAACTTGAAAAATTAAAACAAAAAATTCCATAAATAAAATTCAGAAAAAAAATACTGAATTTTTTGGAAAGTGTTGAATAGAATTTTTTAAATCTTGTATACAAAAGAATTAAGTTTAAAATTTTAACCCCCCTCAATTGGGGGTTCTTTTTTTTAAGGCCTTATTTTACCCGTTAGTTTTTCCATTTGAAAATTTAAAAAAAAATTTAAATTATTATCAATTAATTTTGAAAAAAAAGGTATCTGTAATTTGTTTTAGGCTATCAGAACTGCCTGATATTTTTTATTAGTGTATATAGTGTGTTGAAGTAGAGATATCTGTGATTAAATTATGACTAGTTAGTTAGAAATTAATTTATAGATATCTAAAATTAAATTAGTAAAATTTTAACTCGCCCAGTCAAAATCAAGTTATGGATATCTGCAATTTACATTTGAACATGTTAAATGGTCATTGCAAGTATCTCCTGTTAGATTTTCACTACTAAAATGGAAAGCTAGAAATCTCCAATTTGAATTTTGATTAGTAAAAATGTAATTGCAGATGTCTTAAACAGGAATGACTTAGTACGAGGCAGTAAATGTTAAAATGGCTTGCTATAGACAAACTGCCATTATTTTGTTTAACTGGGTTGTCAGATCTATGAAAGGATTTTTTCTTTATCATAGCCTATCTACTTAAAACATTTACAGCAGCAAAGTGCAGGCAAAATGTTACGATGTTCATGATTGTGAACAAAAACCCGATCTATTTCTTTTATAGCCCAAAAATCACACAAGGAATGCCTCCAAGGTCTCTTAATGGGCCCCTGTTTTTTGACAGCCCCCAAGCCTTGAATTCTGAAGAAGACAAGAAAAAGAAAATGGAAGAAATCTTGAAAAACAGTTTCGAGAGAACCCCATCCAAGAAGGCTGGACGCGCAATAGGTGAAAAAATGGGTAAATGCAACACACAGAACAAATCACAAGTAATCTTCTCCAGAGAGCTAGGTCTATCAATGCCACCTCAGAAATATAATGCAGTACTACAAACTACTAGGTAAAATGCAAGAATAAATTATACCACTCACTAAATACAGAACTATCACATATAGGATTCAGATTTGTTCAAATACATCAAAAACAAAGTAGAAACTAATTAACATAAATGAACAACAATGTATGCATGTTTAGTTGTGGGTATTGATTTTGCCTTTTCATCAAGGATGTCTTAAGAGGAAATTACCCTCAAGGATTGTCTTTTGTCAAAGCTACACTACTCTAAATTGAATAGACTACTGGTCTATTTTAGGTACATCCTCAGCTAGTTATATAAACGCAGGCCTCATCCTACAATTCTTCCCAAATAAGATACTGTCTGGCAAAACAACATTAGTTTTTATTATGTGCTTCAGAATTTACAGATTTTTTACAGTTTACACCGTGATAAAGCACGGATTTGTAGAATTTTTCATACATTCACAGAGTTACTATATATTTAGAAAAATTTAACTAGGGTTTGTAAGGGAAACTGTACAATGATTGGCCGTTATAATTATTGATATGTCCAAAATGTGGTGTCAACACAAAAGTATTTAGCTTGAACAATGTTGTCATTGTTTTGTTTCGTAGAGAATGATGGCAGGTGGATTAAGAACTGAAGTTATTTTGTCTTTTATAAGCATTTTATCTATTAGCAAGTACGCTGTGATGAATCATGAGCAACATATGTTCAGCATTACATATACTATAAAGGCTGAATCCACATTTTTTAGCAGTCACAGCACATGACTTTCAAAATGAAAGACTACCAAACCATTTGGCTCCTCCTTAATATCCTACATAAACAGTTGTCAACAAACACAGTTTGTTTAGCTCTCAGAAAGAGTTCTTTTGTGAAGGCATTATACTGTAGATACTGACATATATTCGCTCATGCTTTTGCTTCTGTATGCACCTTTTCTTAGGGGAAGTAGTAACAAGGTAACAGATTCAACAGGACTCTCCCCAATCAGATCACACATACTCAGCTCTGACAGTATAATTTATGGTGTCCAACCTGAGTATGAAATCTGGCCCTGTGGTTTCAGTGGTAGCAGTACATTATTGATCCATTCAGTTTGTTAAATCAAACAAGGAGTCATAAGGAGCATCTGTTGCCAAAATAGGATGGGATACAAATTCTTTAAAAATATCCTGTTGCATACACTCACACTGTGAATTTAGATTTGAATGTCTTTGGGAAGGATGGTACAGTGGTGCAGTGGGTAGCGCTGCTGCCTCATAGTTAGAGACCTATGTTCGCTTCCCGGTCCCTCCTGCGGGAGTTTGCATGTTCTGCGGGGTTTCCTCCCACAGTGAAAGACATGCAGGTTAGGTGCTTGGCCATCCTAAATTGTCACTAGTGTGCTTGGGGTGTGTGTTGTATGGTGGGCTGGGGGGAGCCCTGCCCAGGGTTTGTTTCTGACCTTGGCCTTGTGTTGGCTGGAGTGGCTCCAGCAGACCCTGTACCCCTGTTGTTGGGATATAATTGATGGATGTCTTTGGGATGTGGGAGGAACCAATGAAAATCTTGGCAAAGCATTATACCCCACCCAGAAAGTGACTAGGCAATGAATTAACCCTAACCTGAATTTGAATCAAGTTTAATTTAAGAAGACAAAGGAACAATGCATCTGAATAAAAATATTACTTATGTAACCTAAAACTCAGGGTCTCAACTATTTTGAAGATGCAAAAGAGCTTATCTTAAGTATGAGTACACAAGAAAAATATGTTTTTAAAGACATCAAAAGTGTGTAGTAGAACATTAATGCCTGTAGTGAAAATGGAAAAGAAGTACAGTAAAAGTAATATCCCGGCTTAGTTACAGCAAGAGAGGATCTTAAATTTTAAGATCAGTATCCAGGCTGCAAGACTAAAATCATGTCACAAAAGCCAAATGAATCTCAAAAATAATGACAAGGTATAGAAATAAGAAACAAGATAAAAAAACTCGAGATCTCAAGGTTGATTGTGTTAACAATCAAGCATGTGACCTCAGATAAAATGCAGTGGCAATCAAAAGCTCAGAGTTGACGGCTACTCAAAAGCTCTTAGAAGAAAACAGTAATTGAGCTTATGCTGGATGGACTGTTGTGGCAAAGTGAACGTGATACTGACAGATGGCGATTCAAGAGCTTGAGGCATCAACAAATAATCAGCAGCTTATTATTTTTTGCAGGCTGTTTAAAGCAATCTAGTTTTTGGGCCCCTCATTAGTCCCTAGACTAATTGCATAGGTTACAAAGTTATACAGAACACATGTGGTGGTGGAGAAGAGGTTCTTTGAGAATATTTCTCTAGTATCCAAGGAAGGAGGTACCAGGCTTTGATAAAAACAGTGGGATTGATTGAAATGGACACCACATATAAGGATCTTGATAGCCCAAATGAGATTGACTTGTGCACTATTTTGCACTTACTGCGTTTTTTCCTTGTATTATAGTACTGTATTCAGAAATAAAAATCATCAAAATGGTGTTTTTACATAATTTGAACCTCTCACAGGATTAATTAAAGCTGAACATCTATTGTTTCATATACAGATGACAGTATGTGATTTATTAAATAATACGTGGATATTTTAGCACCACTGGTGAACTTATTGAATTTAATGGACAATCTGAATTATCAGTTTGAGTTGGCAAGTTTTGTTAGGCTGAATGGCCGTTCTCATCAAACCTGTTCTAATGTTCTAATAAGTCTATATATTATACATGATTTCTAGGGTGTTGTACCGTGTTAGCATGATGAATGTAGTGAACGCATTAAATTACACCTTTATTGCAATAAAGATTACAATATGCCAGCTTTTGAGGCATCTCAGGCCCCTTCTTCAAGCAAGATGTAATCGAAAGCTTGCATATTGTAATCTTTTTAGTTAGCCAATAAAAGGTGTCATTTTGCTTGATTTCTCATGATATTATACATTAAAAAACATTTAAAAGTAGATAATTGTAATTTATACCTACTTTAAAAATAAACTTCCCTTTAATATAAACTGCAATGATAATTTGAGTAAGTGGTATTAATATATAAGAAAAAGACAAATCTTTTGACCAAAGGTTTGTATAAAAATAATTTCATTGGTGCATAAGGTACACAGAACAGACCTTGATTGAGGACACTCCACAGCTACTAGACTTTATTTCTGCTAAACTTTGAACTTATTATCCAGCAGAATTCAAGTCACTACACATGCTTCTGCGATAGTTTTTTTTTGATATCTTGATGCAAATACAAGTGCATGTAAACCTTCAATGTATGTGCAAAACCATGAAAGTATTTTCTTATGTAAGGATTTATAATTGACTAATAATTCCTTTTTTATGCATATTTTGTCACACACAGTTATTAACAAAACTGCAGTCATTAAGTAAAGGTAAGATGACACAGTACAGTGTATCACTTTCAAAAATGAGTCATAGGCAGACAGAAGGGAACATGTTCTGTACAACCACTCAAGGATAGCTAAGGTTTCAGTCATGTATGTCTCAAGCCAGATGATTTTAAGAAAAATGCACATGCATTATGACAGTTCTCTGATTAATGCCATGTACCTGCCTTGGCAAATGGTAACGTGAAAAGAAAGTCTGTTCTCCTGTCAGCTTTAATATTGTCAGATCGTGGGACTCGTTGACTTCAAGACACACTGGAGCTTTGTCTCAGTAGGTAAAGAATAAAGATGACCAGAGATGCATGCAAGTAGGACTAGAGAAAAAAATTAAAGAACAAGAAAACATTTAGCAAATGCCATGGTTCATTCTGAGTGTGTCAAATTTTAATATGAATCAGTGAAACCTCTTCCATCTAATCATTTCCATAGATAGTCCCTCAGCTGATAGGCACTAGAGAGGAATTAATCTTTTTTAGTAGATGAGTCATGTATTTAATACAAAGTCAATGAAAGAATACAGTGCTTCATTAAGCACCTTAAGATAAACTATTGTTACTTACAGGTTGGTATATAAGGACCTGTCAAAATCTATTGTGAATCATCAGGGTTTTCCCACTTACTACACCTTTATTCACACTCAGAAAAAACATATATTTAAGTGAATATTATATATATATATATATATATATGGTATATATATATATATATATATAATATATATATATATATAAAGAGAGAGAGAGAGAGAGAGAGAGAGAGAGAGAGAGAGAGAGATACTTTATTAATCCAAGGAAATTCACATACTCCAACAGCAGCATACTGATAAAGAACAATATTAAATTAAAGAGTGATAACAATGAAGGTATAACAGACAGACAATAATTTTGTATAACATTACGTTTACCTCCCTGGGTGTAATTGAAATCACATAGTGTGGGGAGGAACGACCTCCCTCAGTCTGTCAGTGGAGCAGGACAGTGACAGCAGTCTGTCACTGAAGCTGATCCTCTGTCTGGAGATGATACTGTTCAGTGGATGCAGTGGATTCTCCATGATTGACAGGAGCCTCCCTATTGCCCGTCGCTCCTGCCACAGATGTCAAACTGTCCAGCTCTGTGCCTATAATAGAGCCTGCCTTCCTCACCAGTTTGTTACAGTGAGGCATCCCTCTTCTTTATGCTGCCTCCCAGCAAACCACGGATAGAAGAGGGCTACAACTGTCTGATAGAACATCTGCAGCATCTTATTGCAGATGTTGAAAGACCTCAGCCTCCTAAGGAAGTATAGGCCAGCTCTGTCCTTTCTTACATGAGTATCAGTATTGGCAGTCCAGTCCAATTTATCAT
This sequence comes from Polypterus senegalus, assembly GCF_016835505.1. Lineage (NCBI taxonomy): Eukaryota > Metazoa > Chordata > Cladistia > Polypteriformes > Polypteridae > Polypterus > Polypterus senegalus. The sequence continues at coordinate 17,738 of NW_024380696.1, read as the reverse complement.
CCAGCTGCACTCCCAGGTAATATATATATAACTGCTCAAAAAATTAAAAGAGCACTTTTAATCAGAGTATAGCATTGTGTCAATGAAACATCTGGGATATTGATCTGGTCAATTAAGTAGCAGAGGGTGATTGTTAATCAGTTTCAGTGCTTTGGTGTTAATTAAATTAACAACAGGTGCACTAGAGGGTAACAATGAGACAACCCCAAAACAGGAATAGTTTAACAGTTGGAGGACACTGACATTTTCTCTCCTCATCTTTTCTACCTGTTTTTCAACTAGTTTTGCATTTGGCCATGGTAAGTGTCACTGCTGGTAGCATGAGGCGAAACCTGGACCCTACAGAGGTTGCACAAGTAGTCCAACTTCTCCAAGATGGCACATCAATACGTGTCATTGTCAGCAGATTTGCTGTGTCTTCCAGCACAATCTCAAGGGCATGTAGGAGATTCCAGGATACAGGCAGTTACTCTAGGAGAGCTGGACAGGGCGTAGAAGGTCCTTAACCCATCAGCAGGACTGGTATCTGGTCCTTTGGGTAAGGAGGAACCCTACAGAATGACCTCCCAGCAGGCCAATGGTATGAATGTCTCTGACCAAACAATCAGAAACAGACTTCCTGAAGGTGGCCTGAGGGCCCAAGCACCCCTCTAATGGACCCTGTGCTCACTGCCTGGCACCATGGAGCTTGATTGGCATAGCAATAGAATACCAGGATTGGAAGGTCCACCACTGGAGCCTGTGCTTTTCTAAGATGAGAGCAGGTTCACCCTGAGCACATGTGACAGACGTAAAGGGTCTGGATAAGCCGTGGAAAAGATTATGCTGCCTGTAACATCATTCAGCATGACTGGTTTGATGGTTGGTGGTGATGGTCTGGGGATGCATATCCATGCAGGGACACACAGACCTCTACAGGGTAGACAACGGCACCTTGAATTCCATTAGGTATCAAGATGAAATCCTTGGACCCATTGTTAGACCCTGTGCTGTGCAGTGGGTCCTGGGTTCCTCTGGCGTATGACAATGCCCAGCCTATGTGGCGAGTATGCAGACAGTTCCTGGAGGAATAAGAATTGATATCATTGACTGGCCCCATGCTTGCCTGACCTAAATCTAATAGAACACCTCCGACGCTGCCAGGTTGCACCTCAGACTGTCCGGGAGCTCAATGATGCCCTGGTCCAGATCTGGGAGGAGATCCTCCAGGACACCATCTGTCGTCTTCATTAGGAGCATGCCCTATGTGGTTGGCATGATACAAACATGTGGGGCCCCACAAACTACTGATTAGATTTTTGTTGCTGCAAAGGGCCAGCCTGCCATATCACTTTTTCACTTTGAAAGTGGTAGGTTGATAAATTTCATTTCCATCAAACGATGTGCCATCCTTTTGTTCCTAACATATTACCCAGTCCATATCAGTATAGATATCCCATTGAAATATGATGTGTTTTCAAATTTTTCCTTTAATTTTGAGCAGTTTATATATATATATATATATATATATATATATATATATATAAAACATTTGAACATTTGCATTGGGTGTGACGAGGATGGACAGGATTAGAACGAAGATACATTAGAGGTCAAGCTCAGGTTGGACGGTTAAGACAGTCAGAGAGTGAGATTGCATTGGTTTGGATATGTGCAAAGTACATATGTACTGGAGTGTATATAAGGAATATAGAAATCATCGTAATTGAACAAAATATTATAGTGCTTCAAATACAGAAAAACTAGAATACATAGACAAAATATGTGAGGACTACAGAAGAATATACAGAATACCATTCTACACACTTCATAAATAAATAGCAAATAGGGCCATGAGACAGCATTCATTTTACTTTTTATTATTTACATTGCTATTGTACTTGAAGCCAATGTTTCAGGTTCTTAAGAATTTGTGTATTTTATTTTACAGTCAAAAGGCTTTTTCTTCTTGTGGGACAAAAAGTGGTAATGGGGATAATAGTTTGTCCCAGCTACATACAGTGCAACACAGGATCGAGAGCACATGGTGCGGACACACGCCAAGACTCATACGGGGACAAGTTTAGAGTTGTCAGTTAACCTAACCTGTAATGTTTGGAGGATTCTGTGACAGACCTGGGGTACCTAAAGGAAGATTCTGGGATTACATGCAAACTCCACACTGACAATGAGCACTATGGTAACTAACCACTGTACTACAGTGGTGCATCTGAGAAAAGATGCAAATATAATAAAGTGCATGGTATATTACAAGAGTTACTGTTTACAGACTTGAAATGAACACTTATTGATGGATTTGTGGAAACCAGCTTGACAAAGCTAGATGATTGGTTTCAAAACCCTGCATGTTCACTCTAAGTCTGGACTTTACATGTTTCCCTTTGTCTGGTTTTAATTTTTCTTCATCATCTGAGTCTCTTCCTACATCCAAAAAGGAGCTTGTTATTCTAATAGGTGACCACAGACTGACACAGTCTAGATGTATGTTTGAATTTGCAATGTTGTATGTGGCAAACCCTTCTGGAGTTGGTAGAATAGGCTGCAATCCCTGTAACAAGTAAGCAGTGTTGGAAACTGAGGAAGTGGTGTATAAACTGATTTATGCAAGAAGCCAGCATTGGTATTGGGTAGATCAAAGGTGTTAAATGCACTTTTGTTAACAGTATACACTTGCAAATGACCTGCAATACTCAAAGTATGAAAAGCATAAACTGTAATGTTATGCAGCGCCTAACTGGTGATTAGTGCCTTGACAGTTCTTGCTTCACCATGGTGTCACAGAATCTCCAAATGCACAATTCAACATTAATATATATTAAATATTTTTTATCTTTGAACATAAAATTGCCTGGAATTAATTCTTGAAATGCTTGAAATAAATTTTCCATTGCAATAAGTAAAATCCTATTCACTATGGCAGGTGGCTGTTGAGAAGTGTGGGTGTGGATAAACTAATCCCATTGCAAGTATTGAAAAGCTTGAATCTGGGAAAGTAAGAATATACTTGAGTGGTAATGAAGGACTAGCAAAAGTGGCCATCCTATTTATCTATTATTTAGTACCATCTAAGAGACAAATTTTATATATACATATATTTTCTGCAATACACAATAAATGATAAATCACCATTACTCATTAGAGACATTTTATATGTTATTTTTTTAAGAATTCCTTGTACTACAGCAATTTACAAAGCAAAACAAAACAAATATACAGAAATATGTTAACTAATTTTGTTAGTTGCACAATTAAGAAAACAATATATATACCTTAAATATTATGTGCTTCATTACTTATCTAAGGTTCAGCCTGCAAACAGTACCCAAAGCTGGACGTTAAAATAACTTGACAACTGATGATTTTATCTACTATATTGACCTTTACTACTATTACTTTCAAATGCCAGTCATAGTGTATTTAGTTAATTTGTTTTAACATAACATAAAAAATGTTTTGAATACTTTGAGAAACAATAAAAGCAACAGTTTCATAAAAAGCAGCTATGTACAATGATCTTTGTTTCAAGTAGCCCCTGATTAAAAGACCCTGTACTGTATGTGTGCTATGTGTCTTCACAATTATGAAAGCATATCACCAATACCAGCAGTAGCTCTCTCCATTATAAAAGCACCATCTATAAAAGCTCTTGCCCTACATGCCACAAAACATTCAATTACAAACATAACGTGTCATTAATTCTGAGATAAAAATAACTGTAAAGAATAAATAAATACAAAATGATATCTCCTGATGTAGAAGGAATTGTGCAATTGTGTTAAACATGTGAGGCAATTAAAATCAGCCTATTGCAAGCCTGTGCATTTTCTTATCTCACTCATCTAAACAAAATCATAAGCATCTCTTGGATGAAGATATGTTAATAGCCAAGAACAGATTAGAGGACAAAGCTGCACTTTACTGTACTAAACACCAAAATGTAGGTATCAGTCAACCAATTTTACTTCCTGGCTTGGTACTGAGTTCACATAAAAACGAAGCAAAGTTTTGTTTTACCCACTACTACCTTCTCTAAAGTATTTGTATCATACAACTGCAAGAGTTCCTCTGGTAATGAGTGCGGTGTCCTCTAATTTGAGGGTGTCTACGTGTAACACTCTCAACTGTTTCCAAGGGACGTGAAATTAATTTTGATCAGCTCATTTTGCATATTAGAGAGACTACCGCTGCATAAATAAAGGAAACAAGACAAGCAGTTCTATACTTTATACACACTCTCTCATACTGTAGCATGCATATACAGATAGAGCTGATTTAAAAGACACTTACTGATTACCTATTCTTGGTGACCATATGGACAACACACACATATATAGTGCCTGTGTTTGTGTAAAGATGGCATTTCGATACTTTGTCACATTGTTAAGTAGTTATCTGGTGTTTAGGACATAGAGATAGATTGATAGATAGATAGATTCTGTATAATAAAATTCACTATACAAAACATAGATAGAAAGGCACTATGTCATAGATATATACTTTATACAGAAGCACTGTACAAAAGATAAGCAGAAAGGTGGTATATGATAGCTACATACTTTAGATACTGTATAATAAAGATGCATTGTACAAAAGATAGATAGAAAGGCACTATATGCAGTAATAAAAGATACTGAATAATAAAGGCGTACTGATAACACTTTTGTTTAGGTACGGCAAAAATGCATCTATTACTCATTTACTATTATGTAACACGTCCTTAATATACACTTCTTTGGGTCATCTTAACACTTATAAAGCATCAGTGAAGTATTTATTCATCTCTGCAATGTGAACAACTATAGCAAAACTTCACCTTGGAAGTGAAGTCTAAGGTTTCTTAACTGAGACACAAATTTTGTTGATATTTCATATTTAGTATAAGACCTGTGGATCGTTAATATTAGCAAGTAAGTTTATCATCATGGCCATATGCCATACTGTACAGAGATAAAGAACTTATCTACTGGGGTTTTTGTAAGTGTTATGAAGACCAAAAGCAGCTTTTGTTAAGGTCTCGTTACATAAGAGTAAATGAGTAATAGATGTGTTTTTGAAGTGCCTAAAGTGTTACCAATGTACTATACAAAACTTAAATAAAAAGATACTATATTTTTGAATTAAAATGCATTGTATTATAAAAAGATACTTTTGATACCATGTAATAAACATACAGCATACAAATGATAGACTGAAAAGCACTACATTATAATATATATAATATAATATTATATTATATATAATTATAATATTATTATAATTATATCATTATATTTATTATATAATTATATTATATATATATATATTATAATTATATAATTATATTATAATATATATATATATATATATATATATATATATATATATATATATATATATATAACATATTAAAAAAGGCACTATATGATAGATGGATAATGCATAATAAAGACACATTATACAAAAGATAGATAAAAGTATATACAGTATTTAAAGGCACTAAATGATATTGTATAAAAGACACACTATACAAAAGGCACTATATGCAGTATTAAAAGGCACTATATGCTAGTAAGATACTGTAGATACTGTATAATAAAGACATACTGTGCAAAAGATGACATAAATGCCTAAATACAGTATTAAAAGGCAATATATTTAGATACTGTATAATAAAGAGCATTATACAAAAGATAGAAAGGCACTATATACAGTATTTAAAGGCACTATATGATAGGCACTGTACAACGGATAGATAAAAGGCACTATATACAGTAATAAAAGGCAGAATAAATAGTTAGGTGGTACTATTATAATAAGGTGAACTATACAAAAGATAGATAGATAGATAGATAGATAGATAGATAGATAGATAGATAGATAGATAGATAGATAGATGCTACAGGTGTTAACGAGAAAGTGTCAGGAGAAAACAAATAACATATTTTACTACTTTTAATGCTTAACTGTTGCTCTGTCAAGGTAAACTATAATAATCATACTTTCTGTCATCGTTAACGCAAGGGAAGGTTTTTACTAACTGAAACATACATGTATTAATTTATATTGCTACGCGTCATTCTGACCCTGGTGTTCACTTCACTAATAAAGTGTCCTTATAATTTGTTTTTTAGGAATTGGTAGAAGTAAGTAATTGGGTTTTTTTTTTTTCTTAAACCGTAGTCAAACAAAGTGTAGCCTACTTGAATAATCCGCGAACTCTCTTTTGGAGCAGTTAAAATGCGTGGGCACACTGATTCCCTCTGCTGACTCTTCGGTTAAAGACTGGGTTCATTGCCAACAGCACAAGTGAAATTTGAGATGACAAGAAAGAGCTAAACATCACGTAGAAATGATACCCAAGTAACGTAACAATCCGATACACATACTGTTTTGCACAACTTCTGAAGCATTATCCCTCACGTACAGTAAATGCAGTTCCTAAACATCGTCTTTGGCAACTTCTACATGAAGCAGGATAACAAAGAGCCTGCATATCTCAGCAGCAGCACACGTGACCAGCAACTCAGTTTGATCAGTCAGTTTGCTGCAAGATCTCGGAGGGGAGAAAAAGCAATTCAGCAAAGCTCAGAAAAGCAGATAAGGAGGCACTTACTAGGTGAAACCCTTTGGCTGATGGAATTAAACCACTTTAATCCAACGGTTAATGATCAAGACAATCAAATTTCCCCTGCAAGCTATCCTCTCCGATGTGTGGAACTGTTCCTTCTGCTGCCTCTATTTCTGTGCAGAACCGTACACTGCGTGAAGGGAAGGAAAAGGAAAATGTGAGTTAAAATTGAGATCTCCCAGAGGTTCAAGATAGATAGTGTGCTGTGCTCGCAGACGTTCGCATATACATTTAGTAGTCAGAGACCCGTGACTGGTGGGGAAGCGGCTCCTGTCAGGTCCCCGGAGCTGCAGGATCTTCATCAACTGGATTGGTGGCAAACCCTCCCTCCTGCAGAGAGGCAGTGATTTGCTTTGTGGTCACTAGGGATCTTTAATCGGAAAGACAGGGCCACTTGGGAATCCTGTCTCTTCAGACTAATGCATTTGCAGATGCTATAGCGGGTATCGGTGAGGGTGTTGATTTGGCTCTGCATGCACTCTTGGGGGGTTGGCAGCGTGCTGGGGGTTACATATGTATTGTGTCTTTTGAGTTAAACCCACGAGGAAGTAGGAACCTCAGCTGTTTTTCATACCAGATCTGTTTATTTTCCCCCCAAATTTTGCAAAACTGTATATTTTAAGGGCAGAAGCTACTTAAAATTTAAAGCCACACTGTGCTTTTGAAGTACAAAGTCCCTATTATGGGGTGACCTATTTTGGAATTTACATTTTGAATTATCCTTGCACTCCTTGTGCACTCCATTTGGGAGCTCTCTTTCATTTCTTTTCTTTCTTTTATTTTTTCTTCTTTCTTTTCTTTTCTTTTTTTTTTTTTTTTTAAAAGTTGGAACTGACTTACAACAAGCACCTCACCAGCACGTCTGCAGTGAGAGTTTTCAGGTGGCAAGGGCTGCAGTCTCATCTCTGGCAGTTCAACATGTAAACTCAAGAATAAGACACAAGGCAACAATTTCCCTGAACTCCTGTAATAGCAGAAGGGGGTACAATAATAATATGTCACACACAGCCATAAGTCTGAATTATTCAGCCATTGACTGGCGATGCCAACTGGTATTGTCTGACAATAGACACATTTGCTTAAAACTGCTTATAATCACTCAGTCAAGTTGCATTTTGTGTTCAAATTGTAATTTAAGGAAAGTTAAAAACCGTTAAAAAAAACAAAAAACAAAACACAAGCATGACTTGTTTTACCATTTGATGATTCAGATAGGATTAGCTTATGGAATCAGACATCAAGGCTGTGGCCATACATTACACACTTAAGCACTCAAGGGGCAAAATCAATTAATCAGAAAACAACAACGCACTCTGCTGCCATTGCTCAGCCTCACATCTGAACATTCTGCAGTGAATCGGACAGGTTTTAAGATGTACTTTTTAAAGTATGTGTTATAATGAAAATTTAATTATATATTTTACATTTCTATGCATTTACATTTCTTTCCCTTGCTGATGCTCAAACAAGGCCACTGTGTCCTCTTCTGTCTTTTGCAGACTATTGCATAGCCTTCAAGCAACAATGTCCTGCCAGTCAAGGACAATTTAGAAATGGGAGTTCTACGACCAAACAATTAGCGTTGATCTAATTTTGCAGTGGACACTTACAGGGAAATAACTACTTTACAGAACAATTAATTTCAAATCAGGGATTGCTTTCAGATGCATAAAAATTCTCCAGCAAAAGTGTTACTGGGATATTAACACATTTATTGCTGCTGTGTGAATGGATTTCATTTATTAATATTGCACACACACACACACCCCAAACCCACACAATACAGCATTCAATTTCTGTTTTCTTAGAGAGAACAGGCACAAGTTGCTATGCAATGTAAGTGAAAAGTCAACAGTGATTGCCAATATGCACCTATTGTTTACTCCAGGGATATGTGGAAATGTAAACCTTGTGAGAAAATGAAATTGGGTGTGCGAGTGTGCGTGTTTGTGTGCCATGCTATGCCATGGATTAGCACCTTGTTGAGGGTTAATTCCAGGTTTGAACCTATTTTGCTGAGAAAAGCTCTGGGTCATGGCCCTGAACTGGATAAGAATAGTGGAGGACATAAATGGTTCAACATACTTTAATGCATACATTTTCTAGTGTTAATTATTAGCATTTTAAATTATGGGGAGATCTTAATGCAATTTTACATTTTAAAAAAAACAAACAGATGACTCACCAAATATATAAGCATAATGTGTAAACAATCACAGATAAAATCTTGGACAGATTATGTATGCAACAGCAACTTGAATAGACTCATATTGAGCAAGACAAGAATACTGCTATAATGAACAAAATATTAGCTGTACTTTTCAACCTTTATTATTGAGAAATACATTTTTAAAATACTGCTCCAACTTTGTATATCTAAACAGAAGTCAGGACTCTCCCTGTTAAAAACACTCATTTTATTGTCATATAATTTATTACTTTCGTTAAGTAAGCATCCCAGGGGAAAAGCAGGAGACATATTGCCAGCACCAGCACCCGTACTCATAACTGTGAAGCAAGAGCCATTCCTCAGTAGATTTCAAATACTGTAGCACTTATGTGATTTGTCCACACATTGGGTGTAGAAGAGTAAGACACAATGGTGAGAATATTCAGTCCCAATCTGCTGGCTTGCACAAAGCCAGGGGAAAAAGGAAACAAATATTTTACATTTCTTGATTGTATTCTTCTATACAATGAAATAGATCAAAATAAGTTGACGACAACACGTCACAAAGAGTTGGGAATAACCCCATATAATGTCCAACAGACAGATACAAAATTAAATGCAAATGGATTAAAGTAAACATTTGACAATGAAGGCATGATTGCATGTGCCTTTATAGCAAATAAAATGGTGATAGGAAATTGAATAACAAGATGTGATGTCAAGTTACTGGAAGTCGGAAATGATGTTGAATTTGTGGGACTGGAAGTGGCGTCATCAACTGGGAGACAGAAATGGACAGTGGAGAGCGGCCATTTTGAAGTGTTGTAATGGGTGCAATTCTTCTTCTTTGCGTCTAGAAGAGAGAGAGAGATTTTAGTACCCTTAAGCAACACTTCATCTTGCGATACTTTACTCACCTCAGGGCTTGTTGGCTGCCTCCTAAGCATGAATTGTGACAATACATATATTGTATGTTTCAGCCAGGGCCCCCAAATCTAGCGTTCATATTTTGTTTATGTCTGTTTTGTTCATTTTTGATTCTTTTGTTTATGTGAATGCTCATTTTAAATAATTTTCTAACCCACTTAGTCCTGAACAGGGCATAAGATGTCATAGCTTCTTTGGCTTTGACTGTAAATACTGTATGTTGAAACAGTGTGATCATGTGACACAGTTGTCATTGTACATGCCTACAAATCATCAGTGACTCAGGTCAAGGATGTAAAAAAAGTGATAGATGTGATTTACTTCAGAGCACATGAAGGATTAAACATAAAGTAAAAGAAAATTATAACAGGCTTACTACTTATTTTGAACTGGCAGTGTCAAATGATGACGTTTAACTCTTTTTTGCACAGTTTCGTGACATTGGAACATTTTGTCAAGGAAAACTCAAGAAAGTACTTGAACATATAAAAGGGAGGTTTTAAGAGCCCAGACTTCTGCCTTGAGTGGATTACTATCTTATCCCAGTTTTGTGTGTGCATGTAAATGCACTTAGTGAGTCAAATGTTGGAGATTACCATTAGAGTGTGCTTGTCAAATCCAAAATCGTGACCATTGAATGGCTTTTTAAAACCAGGTCTTTCATTACTCTGTCCCTGTACTGTGCATTTTCTTCTCAGGAATGCCTGGTGCATTCTTTCATGGTATAGTTCTTATGTTTTTAGTGAAATCAAACTGTCCTATGCACATCTCTTATATTACCTGGAGGCCATGTAATTGTACAGCTTAGTCCTCTCTGACTTTTCTGGATTGGGCTGTAGATCAAGAGAATGTAATTCAACAAAAAAACAACATATATTAAATTATCTCAGAATTCTGTCAGTTAAAATGAATTTGAGAACAAGTACATGTTATGACACCTAGTGTTCCAAGTCTTATAGATAGATATAAGCCGTTTATCAGTTGGAGAAATTTCCTGATTTGAATTTTTGTTGGAACAATTTCTGTTTAGAGTTGTGTTTCCTCGTGTTAGTTACAGAGATTTTCTCTGGTATTCAAATTCTCTTAAAACATTCAAAACCATCCGCGTCTTATTAACTAGCACCCTAAAGTGGCCTCTAAATGTATGAGCTTGAAATTGTCTGCAGATATGAGCTAACACCATGAGAATAGTGCTTTCTGATTTGTGCTCGATTAGGAAAATAGTCTTAGCCCATACAAACCAGAGCAGCATAAAACAGGTTTGCCATTAGATGAATGGATATATTTTAATTTGTTAAAACTCACTGAGGGTATAAATAGAGATATCCCTATAAAACAATAGACTTAAAGGAACTGTACTGAATAGAAAACCTTATTCTTTACAACTCAGTACTGTCACCTCTAAACAACATAGCTGAGATCTGACCTTGAACTTTTGTTCTTGCAGCTCATCATAAAAAGAACCAAAGTCATCGCTTATTAGTCAGTTCTTTGTAATTTCAAACAATGTTTTTTAATCTATTTGGAGCTTCTTTGTTCCACACAGTCCTGTAAAGCGTCTTATCCTGCCTGTGGCAAAATTGCATATGATGACTTCAAAAGCCACTCATGTGAAGTAAGGCAATTCATCAATTGGCGTGGCTGGTTGAGCTACACTACAGTTTTCTGCTACATCCAATCTCGGTCAGCCTGGTAATCAGCCAGCCTTAGTTCTTAAAATTTAGCAGTTATTGATGGATCATCTGTACATCTATCTTCTGAGTGGTAACTCTGTGGTGTAGACATATAGAACACTTGTAATACAGACATGTATCATCCCTCCTGTGTCTGAAATCACTGTCAAAAAAGTGAAAAAGAAAACTGCCTGAGCAAAACCAAGTTGGGAAACACAGCCCAAATGCTAAGATCCCGTTGAGGTAAAATACAGGTTGAAAGAAGGGAGCGATGGCAACCACAAGACACCTGTCTTCACAGAATTTGCACTAGAGCATGCCATTTTGTAACATATGAGGCAGATAACAATTGATCACCACCACTGAGAGTTCTGGAATAGGAAGTTGGAAAGGAGAGATTCTAGAGACACTTTTGCAGCAATTGCTCCTAGACAAAACAGCCTAAGCTGGATAGAAAGGGAGAGAAATTAGAAGTGCGGTAAAATAAAAATTTGAGTAAGGAAAGGGATGTTAATGTAAAATATATCTGAGAGAAATGAACGATAGACATCCAACAATCCAAGACTAAGAAAGATTATTAGTGCCAAAATGAAAATCAATCTAATTGTTACTACTCTGCAATGTAATGCATATGTATGTAGTGCATTTACTTATGTCACGGTTTTATTTGTTCGTACTAAAACATATCAACCAAGCGATCGATTGTTTTCACTATGGCATGCAATTTTACATAAGTTTAAATGCAATTCAAAAGCATGTTACATTTTAATTCATTTCCATAGATCCGTGTCATAACTAAAAGTAAAGCAAACATCAGTATTTCAATTCAAGATCACAAATTAATCATAGGCCTACCAATGCTAATGAAGTCAAATGACCAACCAATATCAAAAGGTAGAATCGACAGTTGGGGTAAGAGGCATTCCACTTCCAAACATTTCTGTGTTCTGGCTGCAAGCACAAGTTTGTCAATATAGAGCGATTAACTGAAATGATGAGAAGTAGGCCTCGCTGAAAAAAAATTTACTGTTATGTTAATTTGTCTAAATAATGTGGTATGCTTGCCTAGATCATGTTGTTCCATTCTTCCACTGATAGTCCTAACCAATACGTTAAGAAGCTTAGTAATAGCTAGCACAGTCATTCCCATCTGGAGATATTTACAAACCATATTTAAAGGAATATTGGAGTGTGGATGCCCACGTTGATGATCTACATAATAGTATACTGTGATTCTTCGGGTTTTGAATGTATTGTAGTTAGAATATAGTGGGTTGGATAATGGATGGATGGGATGGATGTAAGGATGTTTCTGTAGCAGTTGGAAATTATTGTCCTGTTGATGTTTCTATCCATCCATCCATTTTCTAACCCGCTGAATCCAATACAGGGTCACGGGGGTTTGCTGGAGCCAATCCCAGCCAACACAGGGCACAAGGCAGGAACCAATCCTGGGCAGGGGTGCCAACCCACCACAGGACACACACAAACACACCCACAACCAAGCACACACTAGGGCCAATTTAGAACCGCCAATCCACCTAACCTGCATGTCTTTGGATTGGGGAGGAAACTGGGCGCCGGAGGAAACCGCAGACAGGGAGAACATGCAAACTCACGCGGGAGGACCCAGGAAGCGAACCTGGGTCTCCTAACTGCGAGGCAGCAAGCGCTACCACTGCGCCACCGTGCCGCCCGTTGATGTTTCTATTATCAGCAATTTCCAGAAATTGAATTAAATTGTAGTTCAAATCACAAGTTTTCACCTGTTCAATGAGACAGCAGGTTCCCTGTCATATAAACTCCCTATTTACTATTTTTAACACTGGGTGAAGGACACTTATGACTGGGCACCTCCTACCCTAAGGCCCTTGACCCACCTTTTGATCTGATTGGTCATTTTCATTTACATTCAGTTTTGCATGACTCATGCATGGTCTGGAATCAGTGAAGCAGCTAAGTGAAATGCAACAAGTGTATTTTGCTATCACATGCAATCTATGGACATTAATTAAAATGCAATAGTAAAAGCAATCGATCATTTGGTGGATATGTTTTTAATTATGACATATCAAAACTGTGCAAAGTTAAAGCATATCCATCACAATGCAGTGTAGTTCACATGTTGAAATGCATTTAATTTTGACATAAATAATCTTCCATACAAGAAGAGGGCATTCCCAAAATGCCTGGCAGAAGGTGCAACAGTGATCCATTGACATGGCAATTCATAATCATCTATTACTTGAAGTAACATGTTTAACCGAGTTTGTGAAGTTTGATTCAACTGGTACTAAATACCATCATGTAATATATTCTGAAGCTTCAGGTGGAAACTGCACCTGAATCTTCACCTTCGTCTGTTCCGTTAGGGGTTGCCTAGCGGATCATCTTTATCTATCTCTTCCTGTCCTGCATCTTGCTCTATTACACCCATCACCTGCATGTCCTCTCTCAACACATCCATAAACCTTCTCTTAGGCCTTCCTTTTTTATCTTCACTGGCAGCTCTATTCTTAGCATCATTTTCCCAATATATCCAGCATCTCTCCTCTGCACATGTCCAAACCAATGAAATCTTGCCTCTCTGACTTTGTCTCCCAACTGTCCAACCTAAGCTGAACCTCTAATGTACTCATTCCTAATCCTGTCCATCCTTGTCACACCCAATGCAAATCTTTTTTTTTTTTATTATTAATTTTATTGTAATCATTCCATACAAATCATCAATTTTTACAGCAAGTAGGATTGAGAACAAGTCGGCCCCCACCCCTGTGAGAAAGAGCATGGCCAATAGAGTAAAACTTGTAAACTTACCTAAATTGATGAGTTTGATAAGCCAATAGAGATTAATGGAGAAAAAAAAAGAAATGCTAAAAAATAATTACTTCCTCGGTGATTTAAGAGCTTATTCTAAAATATTAATGATTAGATCCTGTCATTTTTAAAAAAAAGAATCTGTACAGATTCTCTAACTGAGTATTTAATTTTTTCCAATTTCAAATGGTATAAAACATTGGTTTCCCACTGACTTAAAAAGAGAGTTAGGATTCTTCCAGTTTAGCAAAATAAGTCTGCGTTCCAAAAGTGTAGTGAATGCAATCACAGTTTGTTTGTCCTTCTCCACTTTAAACTCATCTGAAAGAACCCCAAATACAGCTGTTAATGGGTTAAGATGGATTGTGAGACCAAAGCTGTCTGAAAGGTAATTAAAAATTTTGGTCCAGAATGATGTTAATTTGTTGCAGGACCAAAACATGTGACCCAGTGAGGCTGGGACTTGATTGCAGCGTTCACAGGTTGAATTCTGCCCTGGAAACATTTGGTAAGTTTTAGGAGACAGATGTGCTCGATATAAAATTTTTGAGTTGAATAATTGTATGCTTTGTGCATATGGAGCTCGAGTGAATTCTCTGCATTGCTACTTTCCACTCCTTTTCTGATATATTGATTAACAGATCTTTTTCCCAGTGTCCTCTTGGTTCTTTGAAAGGGAAATTATGTAAAATAATGTTATGTGTTGCAGAGATGGTGTCTGAGTCCTTGAAATTGAGCAATATTTTTTCCAGCACGGACAAGGGTGCAAGATGAGGAAAATTGGGCAGGTTCTGTTTAACAAAGTTCCTAATCTGAAGATAGCGAAAGAAATGTGTAGCTGGAATTTTACATTTTGGAATGTAATTATTCATAGGATACAAAGATGTTATCTATATAAAGTTATCTAAGCAAGTTAATACGAATTTTTTTTCCAGATGTTAAAAACTGCATATGTTTGCAAAGGTTAAAAGAGGTGGTTCTCTTGCAGAGTTGCCACAGATAAAAGCTCCATCTTAAAATGCTTCCTACATTGGTTCCATATTCTGAGTGAGTGAAGCACAGTTGGGTTATTAGTATACTGCCGATAACTTGCATTTATTGGGGAACAGAGCAGGGAATATAAAGAAGTACTGCAGGATTTTACTTTTATTGCCGACCAGACCTGTGTATGTTCATCTGTTTGTGTCCAGGTTTTTATAGCTTGTATGTTTGCTGCCCAGTAATAAAACTGAAAGTTAGGTAGAGACATGCCACCTTCTGCCTTTGGTCTTTGTAGGGTTGCTCTTTGGATACGTGGATGTTTCAAGTTCCAAATAAATGAGGTTATTGTTGAATCTAATTGTTTAAAAAATGATTTATTTATGTATATTGGAATGTTTTGAAATAAAAAAAAGAAGCTTAGGAAGAATATTCATCTAACAGTGTTAATTCTTCCAGCTAGAGTGAGATGAAGGGTTGACCATCTATGCAAGTCTTGCTTAATTTTTCCATGCAGATGGCGAAATTTTGCTGATAAAGAGCTTTATGTTTAATTGTGATGTTTACACCTAGGTATTTAAACTGTTTTGGAATGATAAAAGGTAGGGTGTCTAATCTAATATTATATGCTTGAGAATTCACTGGAAAGAGTACACTTTTATTCAGATTAATTCTGAGACCAGAGATCTTTTGAAATTCTGTGAGTACTGTTAAGACTGCAGGCACATAATTTTTTGGGTCTGATATATACAGTACCATATCATCTGCATATAGAGAAATTTTCTGTTCCAGTCCTTCTCTGATAATCCCCTTTATCTGATCTGTATTACGACAAATGAACTGCCAGTGGTTCAATGGCGATTACAGATACAGCAGTGTCAAGGGGCATCCTTGTCTGGTACCACATTCTAGTTTAAAGTAGTCTGAACAAATGTTGTTGATACAAATTGAAGCTTCTGGATTGGTATACAGTAGTTTGATTCATGCACAAATGTTTGGGCCAAACCCAAATTTCTCCAACGTAGTGAAAAGTTATTTCCATTTAATCATGTCAAATGCTTTTTCTGCATCCAATGATAATAATATTTCTGGAGTGTTTGACTTTGTTGGTGAGTATATTACATTAAACAGGCATCGAAGATTGGAAGATAAGTGGAACCCTTGATAAATCCAGTTTGATCTTGTGATATTGCAGAAGGGGCACTTTCTCCATCCTTCTAGCTATGATTTTTGAGAGTATCTTAACGTCATTATTGAAAAGTGAAATTGGTCTGTATGATGCACATTGTAATAAGTCCTTATTTTGTTTAGGAAAAACGGTGATTAATGCTTGGCGAAAAGTTTGAGGAAGAGTTTGATTGTCTGTGGCTTCTGTGAATGTTGCTAATAGGAGGGGAGACAGCTGAGCGGAGCGGAGTATTTCTTATAAAATTCTGCAGGGTAGCCATCAGGACCGGCTGCTTTTCTGCCTTGAAGTGAATAACGCCAGAGGTTTATCCAGTTCCTCCGCACTAAAGTATCTATTTGTGGTATCTGTAATGTATCCAGAAATTTATTAGATTGTGTGCTGTCTTTATTAAATTCAGTAGAATATAAGGATTTATAGTAGTCTCTAAATGTGTGTATTATATTTTTATGGTCGATGATTTTGTCTCCGTTCGTGTTGGTGATTACTGGGATTTGCTTGCAGACTTCTTGCTTGTGGATTTGTTGAGCTAAAAGCTTATTAGCCTCTCTCCGTGTTCATAGTAATGCTGTCTGGATTTATAAATTAGTTGTTCATTTTCTTTAGGTTGTCAAGAGTTTGAGTTCTGAATGCCTGCCTTTTCCTATGTAGAGCCTCGCTTGGAAGCCTGGCATGTTCTTAATCTATTCTAGTAATTTCACATTTTAGCTCTGATACTTCCTGCAGAAATCTATGAGGATGTATTTGTCTCAAGGAAGAAATTGATTTGTTTGGATATAAATTCTGTACAATTCCCCTCTGCTAATACAAGCGGGTTGAGGCACCATCTGCGAGGTGAGTGTGTGGGGTATAGTGACTTTAGCTCCAAGATCAGAGGTGCATGGTTGGAAATAACAATAGCATTGTATTTGCAAGATTTAATCGTAGGCAAGAAATTATTATCTATAAAGAAATAATTAATTATTGAGTAGCAAGATGTGTACTGGTGAGTAGAAAGAATATGTTCTTGAGTTTGGGTTTAAAACCCAGGGTCTGATAAGTTGTGATCAGTTATAAACTTTGCAATTATCTTTGCAGTGTTAGATGTCGTCCCTCCTGTGATAGAAGTCCTATCTAAGAATGCATTTAAAATACAATTAAGGTCCCCAGCCATTATAATTTTATGAGTGTTCAAATTGGGAATGGATGCAAACAAATTTTGCATAAATCCCTATCATTGATATTAGGTGCATAAGCATTTATCAAAATCATTTTTATAGTTTTAGTCCCAAGTTGAACTTCTATGATGATTCCATACCTCTGTTTTTGTAAAGCTGGATGGAAATTTGCCAGTCAGTCCTTTTGCAGGGACGATCCTTCTTATCGTGGTTCTCCTGTAAT
>NW_024380695.1:0-132779 GCF_016835505.1 Polypterus senegalus | reverse complement strand
GGCTTCCTTTGAGCATTGAATTCAAACAACATAAGGCAAACTTCCATCTTTCCAAAAGCCCTGATCGTGGAGGTGCACTTGTTGAAAATGCGTTCACCTATCATTTTTTTTTTCTTTTTGTTATTGAATTACCAAGAGTTGGACATTTGTTGCATGTTAACTGTCTTTTAGGCGTATCAGGTGACAAAGCTAGAGTCTTTTTCTGACATCTGGCGCCGTGGCTTAGATGGTTAAAGCGCCTGTCTAGTAAACAGGAGATCCTGAGTTCGAGTCTCAGCGGTGCCTGCAGTTAGTCATACTCTTTCGAGTTGATGTTCAATTTGGCACTCGGATGTTCCTGGAAACTTTGCAAAGAACATGTTAGCTTTGTCCGTTTCAGTGCAGAAGGTGGAGGTGGAGCGCAGCTCTCAGCTTTTATTGTCTTTGCTTTGGCCAGTGAAAGACATAGGGGAAAGCGAAAGCCTGCCTGCCGTCGTGACGTGTAACAGATTGCTCTGTAGTGACGTGTAACAGATTGCTCTGTAGCAAGGCAGCGATGAAAGAGATCAATTGATGACGATATGAGTTTAGATGAAGTGTCCGTACTTAAATATAGAACGTGGCATGATGCGTTACCAGACCAGTGAATTTAAATTTAGGAGGAATGACCAGAAGGATCGGCTTTTGCTCACGTGACAAGTTGGCCGAGTGGTTAAGGCGTTGAACTGCAATTCTTTTGTGCTATGCACGCTTGGGTTCGAATCCCACCCTTGTCTTTACTTTAAACCTTAGAGTCAATTTTCCTTCCTGCAGCTATTTGTGCCAGCAGATCAAATTCAAAAAGAAAATATTTCGACGATGCTTTCTGTAAAAGACCCCACCTCCCTCTAAACTCAACGATTGCCTCTTAAAGCACCTGTCTTGTAAACAGGCGATCCTGAGTTCGAGTCTCGGCGGTGCCTGCAGTTTGTCATACTCTTTCGAGTTGATTTTCATCTTGGTACTCGGATGTGCCTGCAAACTTTGCAAGGAACATTTTAGCTTTGTCCGTTTCAGTGCAGAACGCGGAGGTGGAGCGCAGCTCTCAGCTTTATTGTCTTTGCTTTGGCCAGTGAAAGACATAGAGGAAAGCGAAAGCCTGCCTACTTGTCTGCCGTCGTGACGTGTAACTGATTGCTCTGTAGCAAGGCAGCAATGAAACAGAACAATTGATGACCATATGAGTTTAGATTAAGTATCCGTACTTAAAAATAGAGCATGGCATGATGCGTTACCAGACCAGTGAATTTAAATTTAGGAGGAATAACCAGAAGGATCGGCTTTTGCGTACGTGACAAGTTGGCCGAGTGGTTAAGGCGATGGATTGCTATTCCATTGTGCTATGCACGCTTGGGTTCGAATGCCAACCTTGTCTTGTCTTTAAACCTTAGAGTTTATTATCCTTCCTGCAGCTATCTGTGCCAGCAGATCAAATTCAAGAAGAAAATATTCCGAAGCTGCTTTCCGTTAAACACCCCACCTCCCTCTAAACACAACGATTTCCTCTTAAGGGACTTTCTCAGTCTGCGCAACACCTGTTGCTCAAAGGCAGTATCTTTTTCGGTACTTTAGAATCAAAAAAGACTGCCTTAAACATTCTGTTTTACAGAGTGAAATGGAAAGTTGACAAGGCAGGTTTTGATATGGGACGCCGTGGCTTAGCTGGTTAAAGCACCTGTCTTGTAAACGGGAGATCCTGAGTTTGAATCTCAGCAGTGCCTTCTTCACTCTGTTTCCTTGGATTTCTTTTCTGCGGTACACGCACAGCTGAAACCGTGGCAAAGTGAACTTGAAATTAGACTGTGCACAAACCTTGCCTCATACTTGCCCGTTTTACGTTTTCATCTATATTTTGAAGTCCTTAATCGAATTCGACAAAAGAGAATGGAAAACCTCGATGATGAAAGGATTTTAAGGTGCATTTGAAGAAGATGACTGCTTTTGTCAGGTCCGCGTGTCCGCTCTGCTTTTCAGGGAATAGATGAACGTTTCTCTTCATCGGAGGGCTTCCTTTGAGCATTGAATTCAAACAACATAAGGCAAACTTCCATCTTTCCAAAAGCCCTGATCGTGGAGGTGCACTTGTTGAAAATGCGTTCACCTATCTTTTTTTTTTCTTTTGTTATTGAATTACCAAGAGTTGGACATTTGTTGCATGTTAACTGTCTTTTAGGCGTATCAGGTGACAAAGCTAGAGTCTTTTTCTGACATCTGGCGCCGTGGCTTAGATGGTTAAAGCGCCTGTCTAGTAAACAGGAGATCCTGAGTTCGAGTCTCAGCGGTGCCTGCAGTTAGTCATACTCTTTCGAGTTGATGTTCAATTTGGCACTCGGATGTTCCTGGAAACTTTGCAAAGAACATGTTAGCTTTGTCCGTTTCAGTGCAGAAGGTGGAGGTGGAGCGCAGCTCTCAGCTTTTATTGTCTTTGCTTTGGCCAGTGAAAGACATAGGGGAAAGCGAAAGCCTGCCTGCCGTCGTGACGTGTAACAGATTGCTCTGTAGTGACGTGTAACAGATTGCTCTGTAGCAAGGCAGCGATGAAAGAGATCAATTGATGACGATATGAGTTTAGATGAAGTGTCCGTACTTAAATATAGAACGTGGCATGATGCGTTACCAGACCAGTGAATTTAAATTTAGGAGGAATGACCAGAAGGATCGGCTTTTTGCTCACGTGACAAGTTGGCCGAGTGGTTAAGGCGTTGAACTGCAATTCTTTTGTGCTATGCACGCTTGGGTTCGAATCCCACCCTTGTCTTTACTTTAAACCTTAGAGTCAATTTTCCTTCCTGCAGCTATTTGTGCCAGCAGATCAAATTCAAAAAGAAAATATTTCGACGATGCTTTCTGTAAAAGACCCCACCTCCCTCTAAACTCAACGATTGCCTCTTAAAGCACCTGTCTTGTAAACAGGCGATCCTGAGTTCGAGTCTCGGCGGTGCCTGCAGTTTGTCATACTCTTTCGAGTTGATTTTCATCTTGGTACTCGGATGTGCCTGCAAACTTTGCAAGGAACATTTTAGCTTTGTCCGTTTCAGTGCAGAACGCGGAGGTGGAGCGCAGCTCTCAGCTTTATTGTCTTTGCTTTGGCCAGTGAAAGACATAGAGGAAAGCGAAAGCCTGCCTACTTGTCTGCCGTCGTGACGTGTAACTGATTGCTCTGTAGCAAGGCAGCAATGAAACAGAACAATTGATGACCATATGAGTTTAGATTAAGTATCCGTACTTAAAAATAGAGCATGGCATGATGCGTTACCAGACCAGTGAATTTAAATTTAGGAGGAATAACCAGAAGGATCGGCTTTTGCGCACGTGACAAGTTGGCCGAGTGGTTAAGGCGATGGATTGCTATTCCATTGTGCTATGCACGCTTGGGTTCGAATGCCAACCTTGTCTTGTCTTTAAACCTTAGAGTTTATTATCCTTCCTGCAGCTATCTGTGCCAGCAGATCAAATTCAAGAAGAAAATATTCCGAAGCTGCTTTCCGTTAAACACCCCACCTCCCTCTAAACACAACGATTTCCTCTTAAGGGACTTTCTCAGTCTGCGCAACACCTGTTGCTCAAAGGCAGTATCTTTTTCGGTACTTTAGAATCAAAAAAGACTGCCTTAAACATTCTGTTTTACAGAGTGAAATGGAAAGTTGACAAGGCAGGTTTTGATATGGGACGCCGTGGCTTAGCTGGTTAAAGCACCTGTCTTGTAAACGGGAGATCCTGAGTTTGAATCTCAGCAGTGCCTTCTTCACTCTGTTTCCTTGGATTTCTTTTCTGCGGTACACGCACAGCTGAAACCGTGGCAAAGTGAACTTGAAATTAGACTGTGCACAAACCTTGCCTCATACTTGCCCGTTTTGACGTTTTCATCTATATTTTGAAGTCCTTAATCGAATTCGACAAAAGAGAATGGAAAACCTCGATGATGAAAGGATTTTAAGGTGCATTTGAAGAAGATGACTGCTTTTGTCAGGTCCGCGTGTCCGCTCTGCTTTTCAGGGAATAGATGAACGTTTCTCTTCATCGGAGGGCTTCCTTTGAGCATTGAATTCAAACAACATAAGGCAAACTTCCATCTTTCCAAAAGCCCTGATCGTGGAGGTGCACTTGTTGAAAATGCGTTCGCCTATCATTTTTTTCTTTTTGTTATTGAATTACCAAGAGTTGGACATTTGTTGCATGTTAACTGTCTTTTAGGCGTATCAGGTGACAAAGCTAGAGTCTTTTTCTGACATCTGGCGCCGTGGCTTAGATGGTTAAAGCGCCTGTCTAGTAAACAGGAGATCCTGAGTTCGAGTCTCAGCGGTGCCTGCAGTTAGTCATACTCTTTCGAGTTGATGTTCAATTTGGCACTCGGATGTTCCTGGAAACTTTGCAAAGAACATGTTAGCTTTGTCCGTTTCAGTGCAGAAGGTGGAGGTGGAGCGCAGCTCTCAGCTTTTATTGTCTTTGCTTTGGCCAGTGAAAGACATAGGGGAAAGCGAAAGCCTGCCTGCCGTCGTGACGTGTAACAGATTGCTCTGTAGTGACGTGTAACAGATTGCTCTGTAGCAAGGCAGCGATGAAAGAGATCAATTGATGACGATATGAGTTTAGATGAAGTGTCCGTACTTAAATATAGAACGTGGCATGATGCGTTACCAGACCAGTGAATTTAAATTTAGGAGGAATGACCAGAAGGATCGGCTTTTTGCTCACGTGACAAGTTGGCCGAGTGGTTAAGGCGTTGAACTGCAATTCTTTTGTGCTATGCACGCTTGGGTTCGAATCCCACCCTTGTCTTTACTTTAAACCTTAGAGTCAATTTTCCTTCCTGCAGCTATTTGTGCCAGCAGATCAAATTCAAAAAGAAAATATTTCGACGATGCTTTCTGTAAAAGACCCCACCTCCCTCTAAACTCAACGATTGCCTCTTAAAGCACCTGTCTTGTAAACAGGCGATCCTGAGTTCGAGTCTCGGCGGTGCCTGCAGTTTGTCATACTCTTTCGAGTTGATTTTCATCTTGGTACTCGGATGTGCCTGCAAACTTTGCAAGGAACATTTTAGCTTTGTCCGTTTCAGTGCAGAACGCGGAGGTGGAGCGCAGCTCTCAGCTTTTATTGTCTTTGCTTTGGCCAGTGAAAGACATAGAGGAAAGCGAAAGCCTGCCTACTTGTCTGCCGTCGTGACGTGTAACTGATTGCTCTGTAGCAAGGCAGCAATGAAACAGAACAATTGATGACCATATGAGTTTAGATTAAGTATCCGTACTTAAAAATAGAGCATGGCATGATGCGTTACCAGACCAGTGAATTTAAATTTAGGAGGAATAACCAGAAGGATCGGCTTTTGCGCACGTGACAAGTTGGCCGAGTGGTTAAGGCGATGGATTGCTATTCCATTGTGCTATGCACGCTTGGGTTCGAATGCCAACCTTGTCTTGTCTTTAAACCTTAGAGTTTATTATCCTTCCTGCAGCTATCTGTGCCAGCAGATCAAATTCAAGAAGAAAATATTCCGAAGCTGCTTTCCGTTAAACACCCCACCTCCCTCTAAACACAACGATTTCCTCTTAAGGGACTTTCTCAGTCTGCGCAACACCTGTTGCTCAAAGGCAGTATCTTTTTCGGTACTTTAGAATCAAAAAAGACTGCCTTAAACATTCTGTTTTACAGAGTGAAATGGAAAGTTGACAAGGCAGGTTTTGATATGGGACGCCGTGGCTTAGCTGGTTAAAGCACCTGTCTTGTAAACGGGAGATCCTGAGTTTGAATCTCAGCAGTGCCTTCTTCACTCTGTTTCCTTGGATTTCTTTTCTGCGGTACACGCACAGCTGAAACCGTGGCAAAGTGAACTTGAAATTAGACTGTGCACAAACCTTGCCTCATACTTGCCCGTTTTTACGTTTTCATCTATATTTTGAAGTCCTTAATCGAATTCGACAAAAGAGAATGGAAAACCTCGATGATGAAAGGATTTTAAGGTGCATTTGAAGAAGATGACTGCTTTTGTCAGGTCCGCGTGTCCGCTCTGCTTTTCAGGGAATAGATGAACGTTTCTCTTCATCGGAGGGCTTCCTTTGAGCATTGAATTCAAACAACATAAGGCAAACTTCCATCTTTCCAAAAGCCCTGATCGTGGAGGTGCACTTGTTGAAAATGCGTTCACCTATCATTTTTTTTTCGTTTTGTTATTGAATTACCAAGAGTTGGACATTTGTTGCATGTTAACTGTCTTTTAGGCGTATCAGGTGACAAAGCTAGAGTCTTTTTCTGACATCTGGCGCCGTGGCTTAGATGGTTAAAGCGCCTGTCTAGTAAACAGGAGATCCTGAGTTCGAGTCTCAGCGGTGCCTGCAGTTAGTCATACTCTTTCGAGTTGATGTTCAATTTGGCACTCGGATGTTCCTGGAAACTTTGCAAAGAACATGTTAGCTTTGTCCGTTTCAGTGCAGAAGGTGGAGGTGGAGCGCAGCTCTCAGCTTTTATTGTCTTTGCTTTGGCCAGTGAAAGACATAGGGGAAAGCGAAAGCCTGCCTGCCGTCGTGACGTGTAACAGATTGCTCTGTAGTGACGTGTAACAGATTGCTCTGTAGCAAGGCAGCGATGAAAGAGATCAATTGATGACGATATGAGTTTAGATGAAGTGTCCGTACTTAAATATAGAACGTGGCATGATGCGTTACCAGACCAGTGAATTTAAATTTAGGAGGAATGACCAGAAGGATCGGCTTTTTGCTCACGTGACAAGTTGGCCGAGTGGTTAAGGCGTTGAACTGCAATTTTTTGTGCTATGCACGCTTGGGTTCGAATCCCACCCTTGTCTTTACTTTAAACCTTAGAGTCAATTTTCCTTCCTGCAGCTATTTGTGCCAGCAGATCAAATTCAAAAAGAAAATATTTCGACGATGCTTTCTGTAAAAGACCCCACCTCCCTCTAAACTCAACGATTGCCTCTTAAAGCACCTGTCTTGTAAACAGGCGATCCTGAGTTCGAGTCTCGGCGGTGCCTGCAGTTTGTCATACTCTTTCGAGTTGATTTTCATCTTGGTACTCGGATGTGCCTGCAAACTTTGCAAGGAACATTTTAGCTTTGTCCGTTTCAGTGCAGAACGCGGAGGTGGAGCGCAGCTCTCAGCTTTATTGTCTTTGCTTTGGCCAGTGAAAGACATAGAGGAAAGCGAAAGCCTGCCTACTTGTCTGCCGTCGTGACGTGTAACTGATTGCTCTGTAGCAAGGCAGCAATGAAACAGAACAATTGATGACCATATGAGTTTAGATTAAGTATCCGTACTTAAAAATAGAGCATGGCATGATGCGTTACCAGACCAGTGAATTTAAATTTAGGAGGAATAACCAGAAGGATCGGCTTTTGCGCACGTGACAAGTTGGCCGAGTGGTTAAGGCGATGGATTGCTATTCCATTGTGCTATGCACGCTTGGGTTCGAATGCCAACCTTGTCTTGTCTTTAAACCTTAGAGTTTATTATCCTTCCTGCAGCTATCTGTGCCAGCAGATCAAATTCAAGAAGAAAATATTCCGAAGCTGCTTTCCGTTAAACACCCCACCTCCCTCTAAACACAACGATTTCCTCTTAAGGGACTTTCTCAGTCTGCGCAACACCTGTTGCTCAAAGGCAGTATCTTTTTCGGTACTTTAGAATCAAAAAAGACTGCCTTAAACATTCTGTTTTACAGAGTGAAATGGAAAGTTGACAAGGCAGGTTTTGATATGGGACGCCGTGGCTTAGCTGGTTAAAGCACCTGTCTTGTAAACGGGAGATCCTGAGTTTGAATCTCAGCAGTGCCTTCTTCACTCTGTTTCCTTGGATTTCTTTTCTGCGGTACACGCACAGCTGAAACCGTGGCAAAGTGAACTTGAAATTAGACTGTGCACAAACCTTGCCTCATACTTGCCCGTTTTTACGTTTTCATCTATATTTTGAAGTCCTTAATCGAATTCGACAAAAGAGAATGGAAAACCTCGATGATGAAAGGATTTTAAGGTGCATTTGAAGAAGATGACTGCTTTTGTCAGGTCCGCGTGTCCGCTCTGCTTTTCAGGGAATAGATGAACGTTTCTCTTCATCGGAGGGCTTCCTTTGAGCATTGAATTCAAACAACATAAGGCAAACTTCCATCTTTCCAAAAGCCCTGATCGTGGAGGTGCACTTGTTGAAAATGCGTTCACCTATCATTTTTTTTTCTTTTGTTATTGAATTACCAAGAGTTGGACATTTGTTGCATGTTAACTGTCTTTTAGGCGTATCAGGTGACAAAGCTAGAGTCTTTTTCTGACATCTGGCGCCGTGGCTTAGATGGTTAAAGCGCCTGTCTAGTAAACAGGAGATCCTGAGTTCGAGTCTCAGCGGTGCCTGCAGTTAGTCATACTCTTTCGAGTTGATGTTCAATTTGGCACTCGGATGTTCCTGGAAACTTTGCAAAGAACATGTTAGCTTTGTCCGTTTCAGTGCAGAAGGTGGAGGTGGAGCGCAGCTCTCAGCTTTTATTGTCTTTGCTTTGGCCAGTGAAAGACATAGGGGAAAGCGAAAGCCTGCCTGCCGTCGTGACGTGTAACAGATTGCTCTGTAGTGACGTGTAACAGATTGCTCTGTAGCAAGGCAGCGATGAAAGAGATCAATTGATGACGATATGAGTTTAGATGAAGTGTCCGTACTTAAATATAGAACGTGGCATGATGCGTTACCAGACCAGTGAATTTAATTTAGGAGGAATGACCAGAAGGATCGGCTTTTTGCTCACGTGACAAGTTGGCCGAGTGGTTAAGGCGTTGAACTGCAATTCTTTTGTGCTATGCACGCTTGGGTTCGAATCCCACCCTTGTCTTTACTTTAAACCTTAGAGTCAATTTTCCTTCCTGCAGCTATTTGTGCCAGCAGATCAAATTCAAAAAGAAAATATTTCGACGATGCTTTCTGTAAAAGACCCCACCTCCCTCTAAACTCAACGATTGCCTCTTAAAGCACCTGTCTTGTAAACAGGCGATCCTGAGTTCGAGTCTCGGCGGTGCCTGCAGTTTGTCATACTCTTTCGAGTTGATTTTCATCTTGGTACTCGGATGTGCCTGCAAACTTTGCAAGGAACATTTTAGCTTTGTCCGTTTCAGTGCAGAACGCGGAGGTGGAGCGCAGCTCTCAGCTTTATTGTCTTTGCTTTGGCCAGTGAAAGACATAGAGGAAAGCGAAAGCCTGCCTACTTGTCTGCCGTCGTGACGTGTAACTGATTGCTCTGTAGCAAGGCAGCAATGAAACAGAACAATTGATGACCATATGAGTTTAGATTAAGTATCCGTACTTAAAAATAGAGCATGGCATGATGCGTTACCAGACCAGTGAATTTAAATTTAGGAGGAATAACCAGAAGGATCGGCTTTTGCGCATGTGACAAGTTGGCCGAGTGGTTAAGGCGATGGATTGCTATTCCATTGTGCTATGCACGCTTGGGTTCGAATGCCAACCTTGTCTTGTCTTTAAACCTTAGAGTTTATTATCCTTCCTGCAGCTATCTGTGCCAGCAGATCAAATTCAAGAAGAAAATATTCCGAAGCTGCTTTCCGTTAAACACCCCACCTCCCTCTAAACACAACGATTTCCTCTTAAGGGACTTTCTCAGTCTGCGCAACACCTGTTGCTCAAAGGCAGTATCTTTTTCGGTACTTTAGAATCAAAAAAGACTGCCTTAAACATTCTGTTTTACAGAGTGAAATGGAAAGTTGACAAGGCAGGTTTTGATATGGGACGCCGTGGCTTAGCTGGTTAAAGCACCTGTCTTGTAAACGGGAGATCCTGAGTTTGAATCTCAGCAGTGCCTTCTTCACTCTGTTTCCTTGGATTTCTTTTCTGCGGTACACGCACAGCTGAAACCGTGGCAAAGTGAACTTGAAATTAGACTGTGCACAAACCTTGCCTCATACTTGCCCGTTTTTACGTTTTCATCTATATTTTGAAGTCCTTAATCGAATTCGACAAAAGAGAATGGAAAACCTCGATGATGAAAGGATTTTAAGGTGCATTTGAAGAAGATGACTGCTTTTGTCAGGTCCGCGTGTCCGCTCTGCTTTTCAGGGAATAGATGAACGTTTCTCTTCATCGGAGGGCTTCCTTTGAGCATTGAATTCAAACAACATAAGGCAAACTTCCATCTTTCCAAAAGCCCTGATCGTGGAGGTGCACTTGTTGAAAATGCGTTCACCTATCATTTTTTTTTCTTTTGTTATTGAATTACCAAGAGTTGGACATTTGTTGCATGTTAACTGTCTTTTAGGCGTATCAGGTGACAAAGCTAGAGTCTTTTTCTGACATCTGGCGCCGTGGCTTAGATGGTTAAAGCGCCTGTCTAGTAAACAGGAGATCCTGAGTTCGAGTCTCAGCGGTGCCTGCAGTTAGTCATACTCTTTCGAGTTGATGTTCAATTTGGCACTCGGATGTTCCTGGAAACTTTGCAAAGAACATGTTAGCTTTGTCCGTTTCAGTGCAGAAGGTGGAGGTGGAGCGCAGCTCTCAGCTTTTATTGTCTTTGCTTTGGCCAGTGAAAGACATAGGGGAAAGCGAAAGCCTGCCTGCCGTCGTGACGTGTAACAGATTGCTCTGTAGTGACGTGTAACAGATTGCTCTGTAGCAAGGCAGCGATGAAAGAGATCAATTGATGACGATATGAGTTTAGATGAAGTGTCCGTACTTAAATATAGAACGTGGCATGATGCGTTACCAGACCAGTGAATTTAAATTTAGGAGGAATGACCAGAAGGATCGGCTTTTGCTCACGTGACACGTTGGCCGAGTGGTTAAGGCGTTGAACTGCAATTTTTTGTGCTATGCACGCTTGGGTTCGAATCCCACCCTTGTCTTTACTTTAAACCTTAGAGTCAATTTTCCTTCCTGCAGCTATTTGTGCCAGCAGATCAAATTCAAAAAGAAAATATTTCGACGATGCTTTCTGTAAAAGACCCCACCTCCCTCTAAACTCAACGATTGCCTCTTAAAGCACCTGTCTTGTAAACAGGCGATCCTGAGTTCGAGTCTCGGCGGTGCCTGCAGTTTGTCATACTCTTTCGAGTTGATTTTCATCTTGGTACTCGGATGTGCCTGCAAACTTTGCAAGGAACATTTTAGCTTTGTCCGTTTCAGTGCAGAACGCGGAGGTGGAGCGCAGCTCTCAGCTTTATTGTCTTTGCTTTGGCCAGTGAAAGACATAGAGGAAAGCGAAAGCCTGCCTACTTGTCTGCCGTCGTGACGTGTAACTGATTGCTCTGTAGCAAGGCAGCAATGAAACAGAACAATTGATGACCATATGAGTTTAGATTAAGTATCCGTACTTAAAAATAGAGCATGGCATGATGCGTTACCAGACCAGTGAATTTAAATTTAGGAGGAATAACCAGAAGGATCGGCTTTTGCGCACGTGACAAGTTGGCCGAGTGGTTAAGGCGATGGATTGCTATTCCATTGTGCTATGCACGCTTGGGTTCGAATGCCAACCTTGTCTTGTCTTTAAACCTTAGAGTTTATTATCCTTCCTGCAGCTATCTG
Organism: Polypterus senegalus; assembly: GCF_016835505.1. NCBI lineage: Eukaryota > Metazoa > Chordata > Cladistia > Polypteriformes > Polypteridae > Polypterus > Polypterus senegalus. The sequence goes on along the minus strand of NW_024380695.1, from coordinate 121,236 downwards.
TGCCAGCAGATCAAATTCAAGAAGAAAATATTCCGAAGCTGTTTCCGTTAAACACCCCACCTCCCTCTAAACACAACGATTTCCTCTTAAGGGACTTTCTCAGTCTGCGCAACACCTGTTGCTCAAAGGCAGTATCTTTTTCGGTACTTTAGAATCAAAAAAGACTGCCTTAAACATTCTGTTTTACAGAGTGAAATGGAAAGTTGACAAGGCAGGTTTTGATATGGGACGCCGTGGCTTAGCTGGTTAAAGCACCTGTCTTGTAAACGGGAGATCCTGAGTTTGAATCTCAGCAGTGCCTTCTTCACTCTGTTTCCTTGGATTTCTTTTCTGCGGTACACGCACAGCTGAAACCGTGGCAAAGTGAACTTGAAATTAGACTGTGCACAAACCTTGCCTCATACTTGCCCGTTTTACGTTTTCATCTATATTTTGAAGTCCTTAATCGAATTCGACAAAAGAGAATGGAAAACCTCGATGATGAAAGGATTTTAAGGTGCATTTGAAGAAGATGACTGCTTTTGTCAGGTCCGCGTGTCCGCTCTGCTTTTCAGGGAATAGATGAACGTTTCTCTTCATCGGAGGGCTTCCTTTGAGCATTGAATTCAAACAACATAAGGCAAACTTCCATCTTTCCAAAAGCCCTGATCGTGGAGGTGCACTTGTTGAAAATGCGTTCACCTATCATTTTTTTTTCTTTTGTTATTGAATTACCAAGAGTTGGACATTTGTTGCATGTTAACTGTCTTTTAGGCGTATCAGGTGACAAAGCTAGAGTCTTTTTCTGACATCTGGCGCCGTGGCTTAGATGGTTAAAGCGCCTGTCTAGTAAACAGGAGATCCTGAGTTCGAGTCTCAGCGGTGCCTGCAGTTAGTCATACTCTTTCGAGTTGATGTTCAATTTGGCACTCGGATGTTCCTGGAAACTTTGCAAAGAACATGTTAGCTTTGTCCGTTTCAGTGCAGAAGGTGGAGGTGGAGCGCAGCTCTCAGCTTTTATTGTCTTTGCTTTGGCCAGTGAAAGACATAGGGGAAAGCGAAAGCCTGCCTGCCGTCGTGACGTGTAACAGATTGCTCTGTAGTGACGTGTAACAGATTGCTCTGTAGCAAGGCAGCGATGAAAGAGATCAATTGATGACGATATGAGTTTAGATGAAGTGTCCGTACTTAAATATAGAACGTGGCATGATGCGTTACCAGACCAGTGAATTTAAATTTAGGAGGAATGACCAGAAGGATCGGCTTTTTGCTCACGTGACAAGTTGGCCGAGTGGTTAAGGCGTTGAACTGCAATTCTTCTGTGCTATGCACGCTTGGGTTCGAATCCCACCCTTGTCTTTACTTTAAACCTTAGAGTCAATTTTCCTTCCTGCAGCTATTTGTGCCAGCAGATCAAATTCAAAAAGAAAATATTTCGACGATGCTTTCTGTAAAAGACCCCACCTCCCTCTAAACTCAACGATTGCCTCTTAAAGCACCTGTCTTGTAAACAGGCGATCCTGAGTTCGAGTCTCGGCGGTGCCTGCAGTTTGTCATACTCTTTCGAGTTGATTTTCATCTTGGTACTCGGATGTGCCTGCAAACTTTGCAAGGAACATTTTAGCTTTGTCCGTTTCAGTGCAGAACGCGGAGGTGGAGCGCAGCTCTCAGCTTTTATGTCTTTGCTTTGGCCAGTGAAAGACATAGAGGAAAGCGAAAGCCTGCCTACTTGTCTGCCGTCGTGACGTGTAACTGATTGCTCTGTAGCAAGGCAGCAATGAAACAGAACAATTGATGACCATATGAGTTTAGATTAAGTATCCGTACTTAAAAATAGAGCATGGCATGATGCGTTACCAGACCAGTGAATTTAAATTTAGGAGGAATAACCAGAAGGATCGGCTTTTGCGCACGTGACAAGTTGGCCGAGTGGTTAAGGCGATGGATTGCTATTCCATTGTGCTATGCACGCTTGGGTTCGAATGCCAACCTTGTCTTGTCTTTAAACCTTAGAGTTTATTATCCTTCCTGCAGCTATCTGTGCCAGCAGATCAAATTCAAGAAGAAAATATTCCGAAGCTGCTTTCCGTTAAACACCCCACCTCCCTCTAAACACAACGATTTCCTCTTAAGGGACTTTCTCAGTCTGCGCAACACCTGTTGCTCAAAGGCAGTATCTTTTTCGGTACTTTAGAATCAAAAAAGACTGCCTTAAACATTCTGTTTTACAGAGTGAAATGGAAAGTTGACAAGGCAGGTTTTGATATGGGACGCCGTGGCTTAGCTGGTTAAAGCACCTGTCTTGTAAACGGGAGATCCTGAGTTTGAATCTCAGCAGTGCCTTCTTCACTCTGTTTCCTTGGATTTCTTTTCTGCGGTACACGCACAGCTGAAACCGTGGCAAAGTGAACTTGAAATTAGACTGTGCACAAACCTTGCCTCATACTTGCCCGTTTTTACGTTTTCATCTATATTTTGAAGTCCTTAATCGAATTCGACAAAAGAGAATGGAAAACCTCGATGATGAAAGGATTTTAAGGTGCATTTGAAGAAGATGACTGCTTTTGTCAGGTCCGCGTGTCCGCTCTGCTTTTCAGGGAATAGATGAACGTTTCTCTTCATCGGAGGGCTTCCTTTGAGCATTGAATTCAAACAACATAAGGCAAACTTCCATCTTTCCAAAAGCCCTGATCGTGGAGGTGCACTTGTTGAAAATGCGTTCACCTATCATTTTTTTTTCGTTTTGTTATTGAATTACCAAGAGTTGGACATTTGTTGCATGTTAACTGTCTTTTAGGCGTATCAGGTGACAAAGCTAGAGTCTTTTTCTGACATCTGGCGCCGTGGCTTAGATGGTTAAAGCGCCTGTCTAGTAAACAGGAGATCCTGAGTTCGAGTCTCAGCGGTGCCTGCAGTTAGTCATACTCTTTCGAGTTGATGTTCAATTTGGCACTCGGATGTTCCTGGAAACTTTGCAAAGAACATGTTAGCTTTGTCCGTTTCAGTGCAGAAGGTGGAGGTGGAGCGCAGCTCTCAGCTTTATTGTCTTTGCTTTGGCCAGTGAAAGACATAGGGAAAGCGAAAGCCTGCCTGCCGTCGTGACGTGTAACAGATTGCTCTGTAGTGACGTGTAACAGATTGCTCTGTAGCAAGGCAGCGATGAAAGAGATCAATTGATGACGATATGAGTTTAGATGAAGTGTCCGTACTTAAATATAGAACGTGGCATGATGCGTTACCAGACCAGTGAATTTAAATTTAGGAGGAATGACCAGAAGGATCGGCTATTTGCTCACGTGACAAGTTGGCCGAGTGGTTAAGGCGTTGAACTGCAATTCTTTTGTGCTATGCACGCTTGGGTTCGAATCCCACCCTTGTCTTTACTTTAAACCTTAGAGTCAATTTTCCTTCCTGCAGCTATTTGTGCCAGCAGATCAAATTCAAAAAGAAAATATTTCGACGATGCTTTCTGTAAAAGACCCCACCTCCCTCTAAACTCAACGATTGCCTCTTAAAGCACCTGTCTTGTAAACAGGCGATCCTGAGTTCGAGTCTCGGCGGTGCCTGCAGTTTGTCATACTCTTTCGAGTTGATTTTCATCTTGGTACTCGGATGTGCCTGCAAACTTTGCAAGGAACATTTTAGCTTTGTCCGTTTCAGTGCAGAACGCGGAGGTGGAGCGCAGCTCTCAGCTTTTATTGTCTTTGCTTTGGCCAGTGAAAGACATAGAGGAAAGCGAAAGCCTGCCTACTTGTCTGCCGTCGTGACGTGTAACTGATTGCTCTGTAGCAAGGCAGCAATGAAACAGAACAATTGATGACCATATGAGTTTAGATTAAGTATCCGTACTTAAAAATAGAGCATGGCATGATGCGTTACCAGACCAGTGAATTTAAATTTAGGAGGAATAACCAGAAGGATCGGCTTTTGCGCACGTGACAAGTTGGCCGAGTGGTTAAGGCGATGGATTGCTATTCCATTGTGCTATGCACGCTTGGGTTCGAATGCCAACCTTGTCTTGTCTTTAAACCTTAGAGTTTATTATCCTTCCTGCAGCTATCTGTGCCAGCAGATCAAATTCAAGAAGAAAATATTCCGAAGCTGCTTTCCGTTAAACACCCCACCTCCCTCTAAACACAACGATTTCCTCTTAAGGGACTTTCTCAGTCTGCGCAACACCTGTTGCTCAAAGGCAGTATCTTTTTCGGTACTTTAGAATCAAAAAAGACTGCCTTAAACATTCTGTTTTACAGAGTGAAATGGAAAGTTGACAAGGCAGGTTTTGATATGGGACGCCGTGGCTTAGCTGGTTAAAGCACCTGTCTTGTAAACGGGAGATCCTGAGTTTGAATCTCAGCAGTGCCTTCTTCACTCTGTTTCCTTGGATTTCTTTTCTGCGGTACACGCACAGCTGAAACCGTGGCAAAGTGAACTTGAAATTAGACTGTGCACAAACCTTGCCTCATACTTGCCCGTTTTTACGTTTTCATCTATATTTTGAAGTCCTTAATCGAATTCGACAAAAGAGAATGGAAAACCTCGATGATGAAAGGATTTTAAGGTGCATTTGAAGAAGATGACTGCTTTTGTCAGGTCCGCGTGTCCGCTCTGCTTTTCAGGGAATAGATGAACGTTTCTCTTCATCGGAGGGCTTCCTTTGAGCATTGAATTCAAACAACATAAGGCAAACTTCCATCTTTCCAAAAGCCCTGATCGTGGAGGTGCACTTGTTGAAAATGCGTTCACCTATCATTTTTTTTTCGTTTTGTTATTGAATTACCAAGAGTTGGACATTTGTTGCATGTTAACTGTCTTTTAGGCGTATCAGGTGACAAAGCTAGAGTCTTTTTCTGACATCTGGCGCCGTGGCTTAGATGGTTAAAGCGCCTGTCTAGTAAACAGGAGATCCTGAGTTCGAGTCTCAGCGGTGCCTGCAGTTAGTCATACTCTTTCGAGTTGATGTTCAATTTGGCACTCGGATGTTCCTGGAAACTTTGCAAAGAACATGTTAGCTTTGTCCGTTTCAGTGCAGAAGGTGGAGGTGGAGCGCAGCTCTCAGCTTTTATTGTCTTTGCTTTGGCCAGTGAAAGACATAGGGGAAAGCGAAAGCCTGCCTGCCGTCGTGACGTGTAACAGATTGCTCTGTAGTGACGTGTAACAGATTGCTCTGTAGCAAGGCAGCGATGAAAGAGATCAATTGATGACGATATGAGTTTAGATGAAGTGTCCGTACTTAAATATAGAACGTGGCATGATGCGTTACCAGACCAGTGAATTTAAATTTAGGAGGAATGACCAGAAGGATCGGCTTTTTGCTCACGTGACAAGTTGGCCGAGTGGTTAAGGCGTTGAACTGCAATTCTTTTGTGCTATGCACGCTTGGGTTCGAATCCCACCCTTGTCTTTACTTTAAACCTTAGAGTCAATTTTCCTTCCTGCAGCTATTTGTGCCAGCAGATCAAATTCAAAAAGAAAATATTTCGACGATGCTTTCTGTAAAAGACCCCACCTCCCTCTAAACTCAACGATTGCCTCTTAAAGCACCTGTCTTGTAAACAGGCGATCCTGAGTTCGAGTCTCGGCGGTGCCTGCAGTTTGTCATACTCTTTCGAGTTGATTTTCATCTTGGTACTCGGATGTGCCTGCAAACTTTGCAAGGAACATTTTAGCTTTGTCCGTTTCAGTGCAGAACGCGGAGGTGGAGCGCAGCTCTCAGCTTTATTGTCTTTGCTTTGGCCAGTGAAAGACATAGAGGAAAGCGAAAGCCTGCCTACTTGTCTGCCGTCGTGACGTGTAACTGATTGCTCTGTAGCAAGGCAGCAATGAAACAGAACAATTGATGACCATATGAGTTTAGATTAAGTATCCGTACTTAAAAATAGAGCATGGCATGATGCGTTACCAGACCAGTGAATTTAAATTTAGGAGGAATAACCAGAAGGATCGGCTTTTGCGCACGTGACAAGTTGGCCGAGTGGTTAAGGCGATGGATTGCTATTCCATTGTGCTATGCACGCTTGGGTTCGAATGCCAACCTTGTCTTGTCTTTAAACCTTAGAGTTTATTATCCTTCCTGCAGCTATCTGTGCCAGCAGATCAAATTCAAGAAGAAAATATTCCGAAGCTGCTTTCCGTTAAACACCCCACCTCCCTCTAAACACAACGATTTCCTCTTAAGGGACTTTCTCAGTCTGCGCAACACCTGTTGCTCAAAGGCAGTATCTTTTTCGGTACTTTAGAATCAAAAAAGACTGCCTTAAACATTCTGTTTTACAGAGTGAAATGGAAAGTTGACAAGGCAGGTTTTGATATGGGACGCCGTGGCTTAGCTGGTTAAAGCACCTGTCTTGTAAACGGGAGATCCTGAGTTTGAATCTCAGCAGTGCCTTCTTCACTCTGTTTCCTTGGATTTCTTTTCTGCGGTACACGCACAGCTGAAACCGTGGCAAAGTGAACTTGAAATTAGACTGTGCACAAACCTTGCCTCATACTTGCCCGTTTTACGTTTTCATCTATATTTTGAAGTCCTTAATCGAATTCGACAAAAGAGAATGGAAAACCTCGATGATGAAAGGATTTTAAGGTGCATTTGAAGAAGATGACTGCTTTTGTCAGGTCCGCGTGTCCGCTCTGCTTTTCAGGGAATAGATGAACGTTTCTCTTCATCGGAGGGCTTCCTTTGAGCATTGAATTCAAACAACATAAGGCAAACTTCCATCTTTCCAAAAGCCCTGATCGTGGAGGTGCACTTGTTTAAAATGCGTTCCCCTATCATTTTTTTTTCGTTTTGTTATTGAATTACCAAGAGTTGGACATTTGTTGCATGTTAACTGTCTTTTAGGCGTATCAGGTGACAAAGCTAGAGTCTTTTTCTGACATCTGGCGCCGTGGCTTAGATGGTTAAAGCGCCTGTCTAGTAAACAGGAGATCCTGAGTTCGAGTCTCAGCGGTGCCTGCAGTTAGTCATACTCTTTCGAGTTGATGTTCAATTTGGCACTCGGATGTTCCTGGAAACTTTGCAAAGAACATGTTAGCTTTGTCCGTTTCAGTGCAGAAGGTGGAGGTGGAGCGCAGCTCTCAGCTTTTATTGTCTTTGCTTTGGCCAGTGAAAGACATAGGGGAAAGCGAAAGCCTGCCTGCCGTCGTGACGTGTAACAGATTGCTCTGTAGTGACGTGTAACAGATTGCTCTGTAGCAAGGCAGCGATGAAAGAGATCAATTGATGACGATATGAGTTTAGATGAAGTGTCCGTACTTAAATATAGAACGTGGCATGATGCGTTACCAGACCAGTGAATTTAAATTTAGGAGGAATGACCAGAAGGATCGGTTTTTGCTCACGTGACAAGTTGGCCGAGTGGTTAAGGCGTTGAACTGCAATTCTTTTGTGCTATGCACGCTTGGGTTCGAATCCCACCCTTGTCTTTACTTTAAACCTTAGAGTCAATTTTCCTTCCTGCAGCTATTTGTGCCAGCAGATCAAATTCAAAAAGAAAATATTTCGACGATGCTTTCTGTAAAAGACCCCACCTCCCTCTAAACTCAACGATTGCCTCTTAAAGCACCTGTCTTGTAAACAGGCGATCCTGAGTTCGAGTCTCGGCGGTGCCTGCAGTTTGTCATACTCTTTCGAGTTGATTTTCATCTTGGTACTCGGATGTGCCTGCAAACTTTGCAAGGAACATTTTAGCTTTGTCCGTTTCAGTGCAGAACGCGGAGGTGGAGCGCAGCTCTCAGCTTTATTGTCTTTGCTTTGGCCAGTGAAAGACATAGAGGAAAGCGAAAGCCTGCCTACTTGTCTGCCGTCGTGACGTGTAACTGATTGCTCTGTAGCAAGGCAGCAATGAAACAGAACAATTGATGACCATATGAGTTTAGATTAAGTATCCGTACTTAAAAATAGAGCATGGCATGATGCGTTACCAGACCAGTGAATTTAAATTTAGGAGGAATAACCAGAAGGATCGGCTTTTGCGCACGTGACAAGTTGGCCGAGTGGTTAAGGCGATGGATTGCTATTCCATTGTGCTATGCACGCTTGGGTTCGAATGCCAACCTTGTCTTGTCTTTAAACCTTAGAGTTTATTATCCTTCCTGCAGCTATCTGTGCCAGCAGATCAAATTCAAGAAGAAAATATTCCGAAGCTGCTTTCCGTTAAACACCCCACCTCCCTCTAAACACAACGATTTCCTCTTAAGGGACTTTCTCAGTCTGCGCAACACCTGTTGCTCAAAGGCAGTATCTTTTTCGGTACTTTAGAATCAAAAAAGACTGCCTTAAAACATTCTGTTTTACAGAGTGAAATGGAAAGTTGACAAGGCAGGTTTTGATATGGGACGCCGTGGCTTAGCTGGTTAAAGCACCTGTCTTGTAAACGGGAGATCCTGAGTTTGAATCTCAGCAGTGCCTTCTTCACTCTGTTTCCTTGGATTTCTTTTCTGCGGTACACGCACAGCTGAAACCGTGGCAAAGTGAACTTGAAATTAGACTGTGCACAAACCTTGCCTCATACTTGCCCGTTTTTACGTTTTCATCTATATTTTGAAGTCCTTAATCGAATTCGACAAAAGAGAATGGAAAACCTCGATGATGAAAGGATTTTAAGGTGCATTTGAAGAAGATGACTGCTTTTGTCAGGTCCGCGTGTCCGCTCTGCTTTTCAGGGAATAGATGAACGTTTCTCTTCATCGGAGGGCTTCCTTTGAGCATTGAATTCAAACAACATAAGGCAAACTTCCATCTTTCCAAAAGCCCTGATCGTGGAGGTGCACTTGTTGAAAATGCGTTCACCTATCTTTTTTTTTTCTTTTGTTATTGAATTACCAAGAGTTGGACATTTGTTGCATGTTAACTGTCTTTTAGGCGTATCAGGTGACAAAGCTAGAGTCTTTTTCTGACATCTGGCGCCGTGGCTTAGATGGTTAAAGCGCCTGTCTAGTAAACAGGAGATCCTGAGTTCGAGTCTCAGCGGTGCCTGCAGTTAGTCATACTCTTTCGAGTTGATGTTCAATTTGGCACTCGGATGTTCCTGGAAACTTTGCAAAGAACATGTTAGCTTTGTCCGTTTCAGTGCAGAAGGTGGAGGTGGAGCGCAGCTCTCAGCTTTTATTGTCTTTGCTTTGGCCAGTGAAAGACATAGGGGAAAGCGAAAGCCTGCCTGCCGTCGTGACGTGTAACAGATTGCTCTGTAGTGACGTGTAACAGATTGCTCTGTAGCAAGGCAGCGATGAAAGAGATCAATTGATGACGATATGAGTTTAGATGAAGTGTCCGTACTTAAATATAGAACGTGGCATGATGCGTTACCAGACCAGTGAATTTAAATTTAGGAGGAATGACCAGAAGGATCGGCTTTTGCTCACGTGACAAGTTGGCCGAGTGGTTAAGGCGTTGAACTGCAATTCTTTTGTGCTATGCACGCTTGGGTTCGAATCCCACCCTTGTCTTTACTTTAAACCTTAGAGTCAATTTTCCTTCCTGCAGCTATTTGTGCCAGCAGATCAAATTATTTTTTTTAAAAAAGGGGGGGGCCCTTTTTTTTGGGGGGGGTTTTTGGGGGGGGAAAAAAAAAATTCCTTTTTGGCCCGGGCGGGGGCGTTTTTTTTTCCGGGGTTTTCCCCCGGGGGGTTTTAAAATTTGGAAAAAATTTTTTTTTTGGGGGGGGGGGGGGGTTTTTTTTTTGGGGGAAAAACCCCGGGGGGGCCCCTCCCAAAAGGGGAAATTTTTGGGGGGTTTTTTTTTTTTTGGGGTTGGGGGGGTTTTCCCCTTTTTTTTTTTTTGGGGGGGAAAAAATTTTTTTTTTTTTTTCCCACCCCAAAAAAAATTTTTCCCTTTTTTAAAATTTTCCCCCCTTTTTTCCCGGTTTTTAAAAAAAAATTTTTTTTTCCCCCAAAAAAAGGGGTTCCCTTTTTTTTTAAAAAAAACCCCAAAAAAAAAAAAAATTTTTTTTTTTAAAACTTTTTTTTTTTAAAAGGGGGAAAGGAATTTTTTGGGGGGGGGGGGTTTTTTTTTCCCCCCCCTTTTTTGGCCTTTTGGGGGGGCCCCCCCCGGCCCAAATTTTTTTTTTTTTAAAAAAAAAAAAATTTTTTCTTAAAAAAAAATTTTTTTAAAAATTTTTTTTTAAAAAATTTAAAAAAAAAAAAAAAAGGGGAAAACCCAAAAAATTTTTTCCTTTGGGGGAATTTTTGGGTTTTTGGGGGGGCTTTTTTTTTAAAAAAAATTTTTCCCCAAATTTTCCGCCCGGGTTAAAAAAATTGTTTTTTTTCCCCCCCAAAATTTTTTTTTAAAAAAAAAAGGGGGTTTTTTTTGGTTTTTTTTTTTTTTGGTTTAAAGGGGGGGGGGTTTTCCCCCCCTTTTTTTTTTCCCCTTTTTAAAAAAAAGGGGGGGTCCGGGTTGGGGTTTTTTTTTTTTTGGGGGGGGTTTTGGGGGGGGTTTAAAAGGGGGGCCCCTTTTTTTTTTTTTCCCCCCGGGGGGGCCCCCCCTTTTTATTTTTTTGGGTTTTCCCAAAAAAGGGGGGGGGGCCCCTTTTCCTTTTTTCCCCTTTTTTTTTAAAAAAAATTTTTTTGGGGGGAAAAAACCCCCCGGAAAAAAAAAAAAAACCGGAAAAAAAAGGGAAAATTTTTTTTAAAAAGGGTTTGGAACCCTTCCCAAAAAATTTTTTTTTGGGGGGGCCAAAAAAAGGGGGCCCTGGGGTTCCCCTTTTGGGGGAAAATTAACCTTTTTGGGGGAATCCGCGGAAACCCTTTTTTTTAAACCTTAATTTCCCCCCCCCCCTTTTTTTTTTTTTAAAGAAAATTTTTTTTTTTTTTCCAAAAAAACCCCCCAAAAAAACCCCCCTTTTTTAAAAAAATTTTGGGGTTTTTTTTTTTGGGGGGCCCCCCGGGGGAAAATTTTTTGGTTTTTTTAAATGGGGGGGGGTTTTTTTTTTTTAAAAAGGGGGGGAAAAAAAGGGGGGGGAAAAAATTTAATTTTTTTTTTCCCCCCAAAAAAAAAGGGCCCTTTTTTGGGGGGGTTTTTTTTGCTTTTTTTTTTAAAAAGGGGAAAAAATTTGGAAAAAAATTTTAAAAAAAATTTTTTTTTTTTAAAATAAAAAAAAAGGGAAAAAAAAAAAAAATTTTTGGGTTTTTAAAAAAAATTTTTTTTTTGGATTTTTTTTTTTTTTTCCAAAAACCTTTTTTCCCCCCGGGGAAATTTTTTGAAACCGGGGCCCCCCCCAAAAAGGGAAAAAAAGGGTTTTCCCCGGTTAAAAACCCCCCCCCCCCCAAAAATTTTTTTTTTTTTTTAATTCCAAAAAAAAAACTTTTTTTTAAAAAAAAAACCTTTTTTTTGGGGGGGGGGGGGGGGGGTTTTTTTTTTGGGGGAAAGGGGGGGGGGCCCTTTTTGGGGGGGTTTTTTTTTCCCAAATTCCAAACCTTTTTTTTTTTTCCCCCCTTTTTTTTAAAAAAAAAAAAAAATTTTTTTCCCCCCCCAAAAAAAATTTTTTTTTTGGGTTTTTTGGAAAAAAAAAAAACCAAAAAAAAAAAAAAATTTTAAAAAATTTTTTTTTCCCCCCGGGCCCTTGTTTTAAAAAAAGGGGGGGGGTTTTTAAAATTTCCAAAAAAAAATTTTTAAAAAACCCCAAGGGGGGTTTTTTTCCCCCTTTTTCCCTTTTTTTTTTTTTTTTTCCCCGGGGGCTTTTTTTTGGGGAAAAATTCAAAAAAAAAAATTTTTTTGAAAAATTTTTTTAAATTTTTTTTTTAAAAGGGGAACCAAAAATTTTGGGGGTTTTTTAAACCTTTTTTGGGGGTTTAAATTTTTTTTTTTTTTTTAAAAAAAAGGGGGTTTGGGGGGTTTGGGGGGGGGGTTTTTGGGGCCCCCCCCTTTTTTTTTTTTTGGGGCCCCCCGGGGGGGGGGGAAAAAAATTTTTTTTCCCCTTTTTTCCCCAAAAAAAATTTTTTTAAAAAATTTGGGGGGGTTTTTTTAAAAAAGGGAACCTTTTTTTTTTTAAAAATTTTTGGGGTTTTTTTTTTTGGGGGGTTTTTTTGGGGAAACCCAAAAAATTTTTTTAAAATGGGGTTTTTTCCCCCTTTCTTTTTTTTTTTTGGGGGTTTTTTCCCAAAAAAATTTTTTTTTTTTTTAAAAGGGTGGGGGAAAAATTTTTTAAATTTGGGGGCCCCCAAACCCCTTTTTTTTAAAAACGGGGGGTTTTGGGTTTTTTAAGGTTTTCAAAAAAAGGGGTTTTTTCTTTTTCCCCCAAAACTTTTTTTTTGTTTTTTTTGGGGGGGGTTTGGGGCCCCCGGTTTTTTTTTTTTTGGGAAAGGGGGGGGCCCCCCCCCTTTTTTGGCCGGAAAAAGGGGAAAAAAAGGGTTTCCCGGAAAAAAAAGGAAAATTAAAAAAAAAATTTTTAAAAATTTTTAAAAAAAAAAAAGGGGGGGGGGTTTTTTTGGGGGGAAAAAAAAGGGGGGGTTTTTAAGGGCCTTTTCCCGGGGGAAAAGGGGGGGGAAAAAATTTTAACCGGGGGCCCCTTTTTTCCCCCCGGGTTTTTTACTTTTCTAGTCCAGCAACACCTGTTGCTCAAAGGCAGATCTAGTCATATTTAGAATCGAATTCTGCTTAACATTCTATTTTACTGATGAAATGGAACTTGACAAATAGAGCTTTTGAATTGCTTCCGTGTTTAGCTGGTTAACGCCTGTCTTGTAAACAGAAGACCTGATGAATCGCGGTGCTTCTTATGCATCTTCTTGTTTCTTGATCGCGAACTCGTGGAAAGTTAACTGGAATAAGCTCTTGAACTTGCCCTTTTTCAATATATTTTAAACTTGCAAATCTCTAAAGAATGGAAACTCGATGAAGAAAGTTGTACCTTTAGAGTATGATCTCTTTTTTTCTGATCAAGTGTGTGATTTCGGTTTTGAACGTTTCTTTTTCGAGGCTTCCTTTGAAATTGGTTCAAACCATGCAAACTTTCTCTTTAAAAGTCTAAAGTAGAACGCAGTTATGAAAGTGTGTTCATTTCAGATTTTTTATTTTTTTTGTTTTGATCCAAGAGTGGCATTGTTTACATGTAACTGTATTTGGCTTCTTTGCAAGGGTGAGCCATTACTCAGGTTTCTGCTTGTTTTTTGAGCAGTAGAAAAGTGAAGTTACTCGATGCTATTTGTCTCTGTACAAGGGAATTAACAGACATGTCTGATATGTTGAAAGTTCCGTTTAATAGAGGCGATGTCGGTCTGATTTAAATTTGGAATCGGAAGATGAGTGCAAGTGCCGTGGTAGGCGTGGACTGCTATCCTTGTCAGCACTTAATCAACCCTTGTGACAATTTAGAGCTTCTTTTCTGCTATGCGAGATCAAATTAAATATGCATTGCTGAGTGCTTTCAAGGAAGGCATGTTAAACTTATGAACACTGTGCTCAAGCACTGTTCCATTTTGATCGAATTTCTTAAATTATTTACGGTGCTTTTCCGACAAATGATTAATGGCCTTTCCTAGGTTAGCGGTTCTTTAAAGTATCTGTCAATCTAGCGTGCTTTCATCTTCTTTCTTTTTGAATGAAAGTGATTAAATATTACATGAAATGACCTTAATATTATTTTAAGCCTAGTGGTCAAGAGTTAAAACCCTGTTGAAAAGCGATTAGTCTGATGCCTTTTCCGACTATTTTTTGCTCTTGACCGGATTGAACGTTGTCTCAAGCTTTCGTCTGTGAAATAATGCAACTTTCTCTTAATGTAAATCGTGAGAAATATTAAAGTCTTAATTAGCTTTTTTTTGTTCATTGTTAATTATCAAGAGTGAATTGTAACGTTCGTTTAGGTTCTGATTATTGCAATCCTTTGGATTCAGTTCAGTTGTTTTAGACTGTTATAAAGGAGTCCTTTTAGTTCAATTGGTTGTCGTTTAATCATTGTTACATGTTGAATGACTTTCAGGACTGTTGCTTTTCTTCTTGCGAGTGCGAGGTGAGCAGTTTCCTGTTTCAGGAAGACATGAGTGTAAGCTGCCTGCTGTTGTATGCTTACTGGCCATTGAAACGAACAATGATGTATTATGTTATAATTCGATTAGATGAAGTCTTAGGATTCATTGTTTACTTTGAGACGAAGTCAGGTTTCCTGCATTGCGGTGTAAGCTTGGAACTGAATCATGCTAGCGAAGAGTTGAAACTCGCTTAAATTGATGATGTATCTTCTGTGAATTGTCGCAGAACTAAGAAAATATTCGACGTTTCAGAAGAGCCGGTTGCATCTCTTCTTGTGTTCAACTGTCTAACGCTTGCATTTTAAATGAATTTCCTTAAAATCTATTCGTGAATCATGAAAATTTCAAGTGCTTTAGAATGTGTTTAAGTGCTTTTGTAATGAGACTCTTTGCTCAGGCAGTACTTCATTACATGTTTGCCTTCTTTCTATTTTACGGGAAAATTAAAATTTTAATGGGAACTGCCCTTCATTGTTAATTTTCTTTAATGGAATCAGAGTTGAATTCGGTCTTAATATTTCTTGTTCTTTCTATGACTTCGGAAGTCATTTGATTTAGGATAATAGCTTTTCATTTTATTTTCTATGTCATAAACAATCATGAAAATTTTAAGGCTTAGAATGTGTTTTGAGGTGCTTTGTTTTAGATTGTTTGATGATTTACAGGTTAATATTGGATTAACATAATAGGTTACCTGCAACTAATGAAGGTGTGTTTTGTTGCGTATTCAAAGGACTTGTTAGTTCATTCTTTGGCTTATAGTTGCAATCTTCGGATTTGATTTAGGGGTATTTCCGTTATGGAGAGTGAGTGCTGTTATTTTCTTGCCATATGACATGGAGTAACTTCTGAGGAAAGTTCATCTTAGGATCTTACTGGTTTCTTGCTGCCAGAGAATGATGAACGCTCCGTGATTAGTTGTTCCAGAATGCAAATGTGTAAGAAGTTCTTTCCTAATTATTGTTTTACTCATCTATAATGAATAATTGAGTTTTTAATAGCCTTGTTCGGATTAAAGCGAATTTACGTCCGGTACCGGCTTCTTATTTACTCGATCTTTCTCTGCTATTGTAAGTAATATTAAAATGGAAATTTCCTTTTCTTAATTTTTACTTTATGATTGAAAGAGAACCGTGAGAAAGATTTAAGCTAAGAGATGTTCTGTAGTTTGTTTGTTTCTGGTTAACGGAGTTCTGAGTCTTGAATGGTCTTTCAATTCATTTCCTTTTCATTCATGGAATGCTTTCTGAAGATTATTTAAGTTTTTGATTTGTTTTTCTGTGAATTGTTATCTTATTGATAAGTAAGGGACTGCTGTATTGTAAAAATGTTGATTTTCGATTAAAAGTTTCTTAGAGTTTGATATTTCTCTTTAATTTGACTTTGGTTACAATTGAACTTATTTAAAGCACTGTTGAAGGAATGGTTTTGTTTTATTTTTGTGGTAATCAGGTATCTTTTTGAGTATACTGAAGTTATCTATAGTCTTTGTGCTATCTGGAATGAAGTTAAAACGTTGGTTGCTAGTTGGTAAAGGTGTCTGGATGTCTTCGCTGAAGTGGATGCTAATGATGACCATGTTAATGGCTGTTCAGCTGACTGCAATTTAGGATGTTGAATGCTTTTACATTGGTCTATGTTAAATTCGAGTCCTTAATGGATTGTGCTTCCCGATTGTCTAGTTCTATCAAGGTTTATTGGTTGCTAAATGCTTGAAGTCTTTTATGATTTTCTTCAAGCTTGATGGAAAACTTGTTATTTGTGGCGCTTTACGAGATCTGTTTTCTGGTCTAAGCTTTGCTTGAGTTTTAAGTTTCGCATGTCTTTTTAAACTTGCTTAAAAGAAATTCCTCTTCAAAAGCATTGTTCATGTATTTCGTAATTATAAAGGATATTACTTTTTAGAAATAATTTCTTAGCCGTTTTTGTAGATTGTAAGTGCTGAGACTTTGAAAAGCTTCAGTGCTTTGACAAAGTAAATCTGGAATAGTAAAAGTTTCCTTGTTGAGTTTTTTTCAGATTAATTGGATTGGATTGACAATTATGTATTTTCTTAAGCTATACGCTTAGCGTTGCGAGTTGATTTTCAGTTTTTTTTTAGGTTTTTCATTTGATTAAGTTGCTCTTTTACAATTTGAATATTGGGTCTTAGATATTAAGTAGTTTTCATTTTTGTGCAAGAGGTGGATTGATTGGTACTGTTTTTGATCATTTGCTTGATTAGATAGTCTGTTTAAGGCAGTATGTCTTGAAACGGTTGATTAGGACATTCTCTTCGTTGTGATGTTTTCAATATGGAAAATATGGAGATCGTGATTTATTTGCTAGAGAGATGTGTTTTATTTCGTTGCTGAATGAGAATGAGGTGCTGTCTGTAGGTTGGATGATCACCATTCTTTAAAGAGATGAAATCAATGAAGTCGTTGCCTATAATGGATGTAGCTCGTAAATACTTTGGGAAGCTGGTGCATTTTTAATGGGTTGTACTTCTGATTATTTGATGCACGCTAATTAGATTTTTATGAGGCTTGTTATAAGACCGTTGCTATAGTTTGTATTCGCATTTATTAAGGCGTTCTTCCTTTTGATGAAGTCTAATAACTTATTTTAGATAGATTGAGTTCTTTGTTTAGATATTTTATGAGACTCGGACTTGTATTGGGCGATTATTTAGAGGACTTTTAGTGATTGTTACTGTTCCCTTTTATTACTTCAAGTTCGTGAGTTCTTAAAAATTGTAATTCGTTCTCTTAGTTTTGAATTACGTATGGTAATGATTAAAAATGTTTAATGATGATTACTTAAGTATTTATTCGTCGATGCAGTTTTTTTCAGGTTCTAAGTTCCTGGGTCTTTACAGTGTCGTGTAATTTTAGTTTCTCTGGGTTCTTGAATTGTTTAACACAGTTTGGTTGCTTTACAAGTTTGGTGTCTAGTTTTTATTTTTTTTTTTTGTTTGTATAGAGTGGGGTTACGCTTTATGCTTGAGCAGTGACGAGTCTTACTGTGCAGGTGCCGCATTGTAAGGGTGTATATCAGTAAATCTTAGTTTGATGCTCATAGTTGATATCGATTTGAGGTATGTTTGTGGATATATGCGAGTGGCGTGGTACTCGTTTCCTGCTGTACGGGGGTTAAACGACTGGACTTTCATTTAGAGTGTTTATGTGCTTGCAGAAATTATTAGGATTAGGCGTTCTAACATCAGTGTCCATGTTTTGCCGAATACCGTTGCAAGCACATTTGCTTTTAGATCAAATTTGCTTAACTTTCTATGATAAACAATGATTTTCAGGCCTGGTTGGTTAAACGCGCTTTGTAAAGCCTTTCAATTCATTTGCTATTTCTCTTCTTTTAACTGGAAATGTAATGCTTTACGATGAAAGGAAATTGCTATCTTGAAGTTTCATATAATGCTAATTGAATCTGATATGAAATCTTTATTTTGTTTAGGTTTCTTTTCGAGTTATCTTGATCGGATATATTAATCAGGAATTCCTTTCCTTGGATTTTCCTTAATCGCAAAAATTGAAATCTTAAAAGTTTTATCTTAATTTTTTTTTTGATTAATGATGTTTTTTTATTATTTAAGTTTTGATTAATGAAGTTCTCAAAAATGATGTACTTGCTTTGGCCAGTGAAAGACATGAGAAAGTGAAAGCCTGCCTGCCGTCGGACGTGTAACAGATTGCTCTGTAACAAGGCAGCAATTAAACAGAACAATTGATGACGATATGAGTGTTGATGAAGTGTCCGGACTTAAATATAGAGCTTGGCATGATGCGTTACGGATCAGTGAATTTAAATTTAGGAGGAATGCCTGGAAGGATCGCCGTTTGCTCACGTGACAAGGTGGCCGAGTGGTTAAGGCGATGGACTGCTAATCCATTGTGCTCTGCACGCTGGGTTCGAATCCCACCCTTGTCGTGACTTTCAATCTTAGAGTCTATTATCCTTTCTGCTGCTATCTGTGCCAGCAGATCAAATTCAAGAAGAAAATATTCGACGCTGCTTTCCGTAAAAGACGCATACGGGTTGCCTCTTAAGTTACTTTTCAGTCCGCGCAACACCTGTTGCTCAAAGGCAGTATCTTAGTCCATATTTTAGAATCGAAATGTTCTGCCTTAAACATTCTATTTTACTGAGTGAAATGGAAACTTGACAAATGAGCTTTTGACATGGGGCCGTGGCTTAGCTGGTTAAAGCGCCTGTCTTGTAAACAGGAGATCCTGAGTTCGAATCTCAGCGGTGCCTTCTTGCTCTGCTTCCTTGCGTTTCTTTTCTGCTGAACACGTGGCAAAGTGAACTTGAAATAAGACTGCGTGGAAAACTTGCCATTTTTCATTGATATATTTTAAGTCCTTAATCGAAGTCGACAAAAGAGAATGGAAAACCTCGATGAAGAAATGATTTAAGGTGCCTTTGAAGAAGATGACTGCTTTTTTCCTGGATCGCAAGT
Organism: Polypterus senegalus; assembly: GCF_016835505.1. Taxonomy (NCBI): domain Eukaryota; kingdom Metazoa; phylum Chordata; class Cladistia; order Polypteriformes; family Polypteridae; genus Polypterus; species Polypterus senegalus. The sequence continues at coordinate 102,833 of NW_024380695.1, read as the reverse complement.
CTGTTGTGCTTTTCACGGATTGTGTGAACGTTTTCTCTTCTCCGAGGGCTTCCTTTGAACATTGGATTCAAACAACATATGGCAAACTTCTCTCCTTACAAAAGTCTCAAATCGTGGAACTGCAGTTACTGAAAGTGTGTTCACATTTCAGATGTTTTTTATTTTTTTTTTTTGTTATTGAATTACCAAGAGGTGGACATTGGTTACATGTTAACTGCTATTTAGGCGTATGACGTCCACACTGCTAGAGTCTCTTCATAACGTCAGGTGCCGTGGCTTAGTTGTTTTAAGCGCCTGTCTAGTAAACAGGAGATCCTGAGTTTGAGTCTCAGCGGTGCCTGCAGTTTGTCATACTGCTTCTAGTTCATTTTCATCTTGGCACTCGGATGTGCCTTGAAACTTTGAAGGAACAGGTTAGCTTTGTCCGTTTCATTGCAGAAGGCGGAGGTGGAGCGCAGCTCTCAGGGTTTATTCTCTTTGCTTTGGCCAGTGAAAGACATAGAGAAAAGTGAAAGCCTGCCTGCCGTCGTGACGTGTAACAGATTGCTCTGTAACAAGGCAGCAATTAAACAGAACAATTGATGACGATATGAGTGTTGATGAAGTGTCCGTACTTAAATATAGAGCTTGGCATGATGCGTTACCCGGGTCAGTGAATTTAAATTTAGGAGGAATGCCTGGAAGGATCGCCGTTTGCTCACGTGACAAGGTGGCCGAGTGGTTAAGGCGATGGACTGCTAATCCATTGTGCTCTGCACGCGTGGGTTCGAATCCCACCCTTGTCGTGACTTTCAATCTTAGAGTCTATTATCCTTTCTGCTGCTATCTGTGCCAGCAGATCAAATTCAAGAAGAAAATATTCGACGCTGCTTTCCGTAAAAGACGCAACGGTTGCCTCTTAAGTTACTTTTCAGTCCGCGCAACACCTGTTGCTCAAAGGCAGTATCTTAGTCCATATTTTAGAATCGAAATGTTCTGCCTTAAACATTCTATTTTACTGAGTGAAATGGAAACTTGACAAATGAGCTTTTGACATGGGGGCCGTGGCTTAGCTGGTTAAAGCGCCTGTCTTGTAAACAGGAGATCCTGAGTTCGAATCTCAGCGTGCCTTCTTCGCTCTGCTTCCTTGCTTTCTTTCTGCTGAACACGTGGCAAAGAACCCTTTTTTTAATCATTTGGCGATCCCCCAAAAAGTTTTAAAACCCAGGGGGGGTTTTTTTTTAAAACTGCCCGTAAAAAGGGACCGATTTTTTCCAGGGGCCGCATTTTAAAAATTGCCAAATTTTATGGAGGTTCCTTAAATTTTGAAAAGGCGTTACGCCCGTTTATTGAGAAGGGGGGGGCCCGCACCTTTTTGGTTTTTTTTCCCCCTTTTTTAAGGAAAGGGAAAAAAATGCCTGGGCTTTCTAAAAAGGGCGTTCAAAAATTGATTAATGGGGGGGGGAAATCCCCCATTTTAATTAAGCTTATGAGCACAAAAAGGAATTTAAATTTTAGGGGTGGGGGACCGCTTTTTGACAAGGTCGGGTTGGTGGACGTTCCTTCCTCCCCGGTTAAACCCCAACTTGTGGTTTTAAAAGTCAAAACCCTGCTCTATTTCCAAAAATTTTAAAAAAAAAATTTAGTTTTCCAAAGGAAAAGGGTCTGTTATTTTAGCCAAAAACCCTTTCTCAAAGGCAGCTTTGTTTTTTTTTTCCCTTTTCTGTTTAAAATTTCTATTTTATAGTGGGGAAATTGCAAAGGGTTTTTTTACGGGGGCCGTGGTTTTGGAAACCGCTTAAAAACGGGTCCTTTAAAAAAGGGGGCCCTTTCCCTTTTTTTTTCCCCTTGGGGTTTTTTCGTGAAACGAAGTAAAGGGACGGGAAAATTCCCCTTTTTCAGAAATTTTTAAGCCAATGGAAAAAAAGGGGTGGAAAAACCTAAAAAAATTTTTAAGGTCCCTTTGGAAGTGATTTTTTTTTGTGGTTGGTTTTAAAGGTTGGTTTTTCCGAGGGTTTTTGTTTTAAAAAAACCTTTGGGGGAAAACCTTTAAAAAAACTAAAATGGGGAAATTTTTTTAGGTTTTACTTTCGTGTTTTTTTTTTTTTTTATTAAACCGGGGGGGGGGCTTTTTAAGAACGTTTTGGTTTTCGCCACACTGCAAAACCTTTTTCCAAGGGTGGGGTTTTTACTTTATAAAATTGGGAGTTAGGGTTTTTTGATTTTTGCTTTTTTTTTTCTTACGGAGTCCTTTAAAACTTTTGGGGGCTTCCCTTTCCGTTTTTTAAACAGGGGGGAAAGCATTTGGTTTGTTTCCCGGAAAGTTTTAAAGAAAATAAAGCCTTGGGGGGAAAAAGAGGGGAAAAGGGGAAAAACAGAAAATTGTGCTAAAAAAGGAGGGTTTTCCGGACTAAGGGGTGTGCTTTTTGGGTTTTTTTGGGGGTGCCTGGAAACCCCCCTTAAAAAAAAGGGGGGGTTTAAGGGTACTAAAAAATTTTTTTTTGGGGCAAACCGGGGGACTTTTTTAAGGTTAACCTTTCCCATCGGCCAGCAGATCTTCAAAAAAAACCCCCTTTTCCAAAAGCGGGGTTTTAAAGTTTTTTTAGCCCCAAAAACCTTTTTCCAAACGTTCAGTCCATTTTTGAATCAAAATGTTTGCCTTAAACAATTTTCGATGAAAAAAAATTAAAAAAAAACTTTGTACCTTTGTGGAAAAACCTGAGAAATAGGGGTTTTTTCCCCCCCTTGGCGTTTTTTTTTGCGAACAGGGGAAAATGAAGAAATAAGGGGGTTCCCTTTTATTGATATTTTTTAAAGCCCTTAATTAAAAAAAAAGAAGGAAAAACCCTTTTTGAAAATTTAAATCCTTTTAAGATGACGTTTTTTCCGGTCGAAATTTGTTTTTTCACTTTGGGTAAACTTTTTTCTTGGGGGCTTCCTTTCTTGTTTCCAACAATAAAAATTCCCCCAAAAAATTCAAAGGGGCTGCTTCAAAAAAGGGTTTTTCATTTTTATTTTTTTTTTGTTAGAATTCGGGGTACTTGGGTTAATGTTCGTTAAAATTTCCCATATTAATGAATTTCCCCTTTTTTTTGGGGGGCCGGTTATTTTTTTGCGCCTTTTTTAAAAGGGCCGATTTTGATCCAGCGGTGCCTCTTTCCCTTTGCTCTGTTCTTTTCACGGCACGGAGTGCCTTTAAAATTTGGAAATTTTTTTTCCCGTTATTAGAACGGGGGAAAAGTTTGGCCTTTTTTTGGGGGAAAAAATGGGGGAAAAGAAAACCCTCCTGCCGCGTGCCAACGATTGTTGGGGCCCTTAAAAAACGAAAAATTGATGAACAAAAAGGGTTTTCCCTTTTTAAATTAAAATGGATGAAATTTTCCTCAGTGTTAAATTTGGGGGAGTAAAACCCCCCCCCCCAGGAAAGGGTGGCCAAAAAGGGAAATACGAACCAGGCTTGAGTGGGGAACCCCCCCCCTTTTTATTTTTCAATTTTAAAGGTCATTATTTTTGGGGATCGGCCCAGGATCTTAAAAGTTTCCAGTGTTAAAGGGAAAAACTCCCTTTTCTTTCTTTTAAACCTGTTCCCAAAGGGCTTTCTTTCCTTTTTTGCGTTTCTGCCAAACTTTTTTTTTAAGTGAATGGAAATAAATGGTTTTAATGGGGGGGGTTTGTTTTAAAAGCCTTTCGTAAAAGGAACCTGAGAATTAGGGTCCCTTTTTTTCCCCTGTTTCCCTTTGGGGCTTTTTTTTAAAGGGAAAGTCTTAAAAAGGGGAAAACCCCCCCTTTTTTTTTAAAATTTTTTTTAAAAAAAAAAGGGAAAAAACCCAAAGGGTATTTAGTTTTAAAAAATTGTTTTTTCCAGGGAATTGTTTCTTTTACTTTTTTGGGGAACGTTTCTTTTCGGGGTTTTTTAAATTGGGAAAAAACCTTGGAAACCCCCAAAAACCCTTTTGGGTGGGCCCTTTTGAAAATTTTTTCCCTTTTTTTTTTTTTTTTTTTTTTAAAGGGGGGAAAAGGTTTTTTTCGCTTTTTGGGGATGACGCCCAGTAATCTCTTCTGCCAGTGGTGGAGTTTTTGCCTGTTAAAACGGGAACCCTTTGAACCCCAGCTTCCCGGGCAATTGTTTAGTTATTTTATAAATGGGTTAAATTTTAAAACGGGGGTTTTTGCCCGTATTAAAGGGGAGGGGGGCGAGTTTCTTTTTTTTCCCTTTTTTGCTTTGGCCAGAAAAAAGACATAAAAATAAACCCCTGCCGCCGGGGGAAATTGTTGTGGCCAAAAAAAACAAAAACTTTTTAAAGGGAAAAAAAGGGAAAAATTTTGGGCAATAAAAGTGAATTTTTTGGAAAATGCCAAACCCGTTGCTCAGGCAATGGCCTTTTGGAAAAGGGTCTAACCATTTTTTTCCCCGGGGTTAATATTGCATTTAATTTGGCCCCTTTCCTTTCTGTTAGGCCGCGTAAAATTAAAAAAAAATATTCGGGTTTCCCTGCGCCCCCTTTTTTTTCTCCCCGAACCCCTGTTGCTAAAGGCGTACTTGCCTTTTTTAAACAAATTTTTCCCTTAATTCCAAAAAGAAAATGGAAATTAAAAAAAGCTTTTGAAAGGGGGGCGTTTTTAAACGGAGCCCGGGTTTAAAAACCAGGGGCTTTTTCCCTTTTCTTTTTTTTCCCAACAGGGCAAATCTTAAAAAGCCGGGGGAATTTTTTTCCCTTTTCATTTATTTTTTTTAATTTTGTTCCTAAAAGGAATGGCCCCTGTAAAAAAATTTTATCCCTTTAAAGGAAAACTGTTTTCCTACGAAAGTCTTTTGGTTAGGTTGTTAACCCCTTTTAGGGTTTTAAAATTGAAAAAAAACAACTTGGGAAAAATTTTTAAAAATTTTAAAAAAGTAATTCATTTGAAAGGTTACTTTCATTTTTTTTATTTTTTTTTTTTTGGGAAACCCGAGGTGGAATTGGTTAATTTTGCTTTTGGCCCATCCCCCCCAAAATTTTTTTCCCCGGTGGGGGGAGTTTTTTTAACCCCGCATAAACGGGAATTTGGTTTGAGTTAGGGTGTCAGTTTTAATGGCTGCTTTTTTGGCCCCGGATGTGTTAAATTGGAACAGGGGCGCCTTTTTTCCAGAAGGCGAGGAGCGGATTTTTTTTTCTTTGTTTTGGGTAAAAACATAAAAAAAATAAAACCTGTCCCCCTTAAAGATTGTCTAAAACAAATTAAAAAAAAATTTATACAAAAGGTTTTAAAGAAGGGGGTTTAAAAATTTTTTTGGGAAATTACCGGATCAGTAATTTTAAATTTTAAATTTCCCCGGGGAAATCTTTTACAAAAAGGGGAGGGTTAAAGGATTTTTGGCCCCCGCCGGGTTAACCCCCCTTGTCGGACTTTCAATCTAGGTCTTTTCCTTTTTGTTTCTTCCCGCAAAAAATTTCAAAAGAAAAACCCGGCCTTGAAAAGAGGGGAATTCCTTTTATTTTTTAGCCCCAAAAGGTAAAAGGGGAGTTTTTACCTTTTTTAGAATAAAATTTTCCCTTTAAAAATTTCTTTTTCTGATAAAATGGCTTACAAATGTTTGAAAGGGGGGTTTTTTTTAAAACCCCCGGCTTTTAAAAACAGGAACCTTTCAAATCTCACGTGCCCTTCCCCCAGTTCCGTTTTTTTCCTCAGGGTTAATTGAAAAAGTGGGGGAAAACTGCTTTTAGATTATTTTAACCAAAAACCCCAAAAAGAAATAAAAACCCGGAAAAAAATGTTTAAAGGGTGCCTTTTAAAAGATGCGTTTTTTTCCGGGTTTTTTTAGAAGGGGAATTTTTTCCTTTTCCCCGGGCCCTTTTTAAAAACAAAAAGGGAAAATTTTCCCCAAAAAAGTTAAATCGGGGCCCCGTTCTAAAGTTTTTTTCTTTTTCCAAAGTTTTTTTTTTTTTTTTTTTAAATTCCGGGTACATTGGTTCTGTTAATTTTTACCCAATGAGCAAGTGACCTTTAAAAAGAGGTGGGGGGGGGTTTTTTTGGGCCCTTTTCAAAAACGGAACCCTTTTTGGCCCCACGGGGAGTTTTCTTTGGGTTTTTCTTTTCTTTGGGCACCCAAAAAACTTTCAAAAAGGACGCCTTTTCTTGAAAGGGGGGGTAGGGTTTTTATTTTTTTTTTTGGCCGGGGGCATAAAAAAAAAGAAAAAGCCCCCCCGTCAACGGGAAAAGATTCTTTTAAACGGGGGGCCCCAAACTTAGCGAATGAGTGTTGATAAGTGTCCTCTTTTGGTTTGGGATCCCCCGGACAGGGTTTTTAAATTTAAAAAAATCCCTAAAATGCCGTTTCAAAATGGCCATTTAAGGGGAAAAATGAACCCCCGGTTTGAGGGGGTTCAAACCCTGCTTTTCAATCAAGTCTTTTCCTTTCCGATTTCAGACTTTTTTCGAGGCCTTTCTGTAAAAACAAACAACTTCCCTTTTTTTCGCCCAAAATTTTTGTAAAACAGATTTTTATTTTTTTTAGAATCAAAGTCCCCTTAAACTTTTGTTACTGAAAAATGGAAACAAAAATAAGCTTTTTACTGGGGCCGGGTTTTTAAAACCCCTTTTAAAAAAAAAATTTTTTCCCCCTCCCTTTTCCTTTTGTTTTTTTCTTTTGACGGGAAAGTGCTTGGAAAAATGCGGAAAATTTTTCCCCCTTTTTATTAAATTTTTTTTTAAGCCCTTAATCTGGGAAAGGGAAACCCCATAAAGAAATTTTTAAGGGTGTTTTGGGAAAAAAGGATGTTTTTTTACAAGCGTTTTTAAAGGAATTTTTTTTAGGGTCCTTTAAAAGGTTCCAAAACCCGGGGACGGAAAAAAAACCTAAATCGGTTTTTTAAAGGGTTTTTTTTTTTTTTTTTTATTGTTACCGGGGGTAATTTCCTATTTAACGTTTTACTTTGCCCCAATTCCCAGAGCCCTTTCAAAGGGGTTTCCGGGCGTTGTTTTGCTTTTATAAACGGGCCTGATTTGAGCCACCCGGGTTTGTCAAGTTTAGTTCTTTTTATCGAGGTTGCCTTAAATTTAAAAAAAATTCTTTCTTTGAAAAAGGGGGGTGGGCGGGAGGTTTTTCTTTTTTGGAGAAAGTTAAATTAGGGGTGGCCTGCCTCCCCTTTTCGAAACAACCCTTGAAAAAGGCAGAATTAAAAAAGGCATGGGGAAAGGTTTTTTAGAATTTTTTTAAATTTAAGGTTAAAGAAAAGGAACCCAGGGGAAAAAAATTTAGGGGCCTGAAGGATCGCTTTTCTACGGGGGTCCGAGGGGTTTAACGTTTTGGCTTTTAACCTTTGGGCCCCCGGGGGGGGGAATCCCATTTTTTAAATTAATTTATCCTTTTTGTTTTAAAAAAAATTGAAAAAAATACCGGGGGCCTTTTAAAAAACGTTTTTGTTCCTTTTCAGCCCAAACCCCCGGGTAAAAGGCAGTTTTTTGCCCCTTTTTGAACAAAAATTTTCGGGTTTTTAAATTTTCTGGGGGGAAAAAACCCTTAAAGGCTTTTAGGGGGGGGGGGTTTTTTGGGGAAAATTCCCTCTTGAAAAGGAGTTGAGCACCCCGGTTTTCCTTCTTCGGGTTTTTCCTTTTTCTGAACGGGAAAGTTTTGAAAAAGAAGAAAAAAGCCTTTTTTTTTGATATATTTTTAAGTCCAACAATTTAAAAAGGAAAATAAAAAAACCCTTTTGGAAAAAAAATCCTGAAAGTGCTGTTTTTCCTGACCAAGGGCGGTTTTTTAGGTTTGTGAACTTTTTTTCCCCGGGTTTTCCCTTTTGGATTCAAAAAAATTTATAAATTTCTCCAAAAAAAACCCCCAAATCAATTCAGAGAAATTTATTTAATTTTTTTTTTTTTTTTTTTTTTTGAAAAAAAAGGGGCTTGGTTAAGAAATTTTAAAATTTAAAAAAGTTCCTTAAACCCTCCGGGAGGTTTTTTTGGTTATCAGGGTTTTTTTTCCCTGCCCAGTTTGCCCCTTTCGGGTCTTTTCCGGGGTCCTTGTTTTTGGGAACAATTTTGGTTTTTGGAAGGGGGGTGGACGGTTTCGGTTTTATTTTTTTTTGCCAAAAGCAAGGAAAAAAAAAGGTAAAAGGGGGGTTTTAAAAACGCCCGAAAAAAGGGGGAAAGGATTTTTGATTGCCCATTTAAAAAATGGAAAATCTCCACAAATTTAAATTTGGAAGGGGGGCCCCCCCTTTTGGGGGGGAAGGGGGCGCCCCAGTGTCCAGGGGGTCAATAAAGGGATTTCAACTTGAGCATATTTTTTTGGCCAGAATAAATTCGAAAAATTTCCGGGTTTTGGAAAGGGGTTTCCCCTTTTTCCGGCCCAAATTTGTAAAGGCAGATTTATCCATTTTTAGTCAAAATGCGGCCTTCTTCTTTTTTGGTTGAAACACAAAAGTTTTTACAGGGGCCCCGGTGTTTTTTAAGCCCCGTAAACGGGTCCTAAATTAGTCCTTTTTTTTTTGGGTTTTCTGGAAACGGGGCAAAGGAACTTTGACGGGAAAAATTGCCCTTTTCATTGAAAATTTTTTTTTAAGGCCCAAAAAAGGAATAAACCCATAAGAAAAATTTTTCCTTTTTAAGAAATGATGCTTTTTTAAAAGTTTTTTTCTTTTAATTTTTTTTTTTTTTTTTTTTTTTAAAATTACAAAAACTTTGGGAAATTTTTTAAAAAGCCAAAAACGTAACTGCAGTTCTAAAGTGTGCCCTTTGTTTTTTTTATTTTTTTTTTTAAAATTTTCCGGTTTAATTGGTTCTTTTTCGTTTTTGGTTTTTAGGCCAAATGCTAAGCCCCCCAAACTGGGCCGTTTATTTTTTTTAAGGGCCCTTTTCAGAAAAGGAGACCTGTTTTAGAGGGTTTTTTCTTTTTAAAAATTTATTTTTCGGGCATCGGGGGTTTTTTAAATTGGGAAAAATTTTTCCTTTTTTTTTTGGAAGGGGGGGCCATTAGGTTTTTTCTTTCGGGCCAGTGAAAAAAAAGGGGGGCCCCTTTTTAAAATTTTGTAAAAAGGCCCAAAAAAAAGAAAAATTGTACGAAAAGGTTTATGAAGGTCCGGAAAAAAGGGGTGTCTGGTAGTGTTTAAAATTTAGGGGGGAACCGGAAAGGATGGGTTTGTCCGGCGGGGCCCGGGGGTTTTAACGTCTGTTAATTTTTTTCCACCCGGGTTGAATCCCCCCTTTTGTGCTTTAAAAGATTTTAACCCCTTTTGCTTTTTCCCGCAGTAAACAAGAAAAAATTTCCGCGTCCGAAAAACCACTTTCCCAAGATTTTTCCCGAACCCCGGGCCTAAAGGAGTTTTAGTCCTTTTTAAAAACTTTTGCCTAAACATTTTTTTAAAAAGGGGAAAATAAAAAAGCTTTTTAGGCCCCGGTGGCAGTGGTTAAAGCGTGCTTTAAAACAGGGCCCCTGGTTCAAACCACCCTTTTCGTGCTTCCTTGCTTTTTTTTTTAAAACTCCAAAAAAATAATTAAATATGTCTAAAACCCCCCTTTTCTTGATTTTTAAGTCCAAAAAAGTGAAAAAGGGAATAAACCTTTTAAGAAAAAGGTTCCTTTAAAAATCTTTTTTTCCGGGGATGAATTTGGGCCCGATTTTGGTTTCCTTTTTTCCTCGGGGTTTTTCCCTTGTCTTAAACAAATGGCAAACCTCCTTCGTTCTCGTTTGCATTACAAAGGGTTGCATTTTCAATGTTTTTTTTTTTGAAATTCCGGGTCATTGGTTAATTTAATCTAGAGGCGAAGAATGAACTTTAAACTATCCCGGTTTTTGGGAAGCGTTTTTTAAAAAAAGGGAATTTTGGTTTTTTCCAGGGGTGGGGTTTTCTAGCTTCTGCTTTTTCACCACCATGTCCCAAAATTTCAAGGGAAAAGTTTTGCCTTTCAAAAGGGGGTTTTCCCCTTTTTTTTTTTTTTTTGGAAACCAGGGAAAAAGAAAAAACCCTGGCCGCTGACGAACAGATTCCAAACGGGAAATTAAAAGTTTTAGCGTTATTTAGAAGTTTTTTACGGCTGAGTTAGTAGTAATTTAATTCTAGGAGGAACCCAAAGGATCGTTTTTTTGGGTCAGGAAAGGGAGGTTTAAGGGCCCCAGGTTAAATCCTTGTTTGCCCGGTGGGGAATATTTTTGGTTTTTTCTTTTGAGTTTTACCTTTTCTCTTACCCCCCAAAAAATTAAAAGAAAAAATTTTTCCCGATTTTCCCTCTAAAAAGAACGGTTTCTTTTTCTTTTTTTTGGGAAACCAAAGGCGTTTTTAAAATTTTAAAATGAAATTTTTGGGCCTAAACTTTTTTTCTGGGAAATGGGTTGAAAAATTTTGCGGGGCCCTCTTAGGGTTAAAACCCTTTTTTAAACGGAGACCCTGGGGAATTTTGCGTCCCTTTTCCCCCTTTTTTTTGGTTTTCTTTTCCCCCGTGCAAAGGAAAAGTAACTTGAAAAAAGATGGGAAAACTCCCCTTTTAAATTTTTATTTTAATTTTAAAAAATAAAAAAGAATGGAAACCCTGGGCAAAATTTTGGGTGCCTTTAAAAGAGATTTTTTTCCCGGATCAAGTTGTTTTTTTTCCCGGGGTTTTGAATTTTTTTTCTACCCCTTTTTTTGAAATTGATTAAAAAATGGGAAAAAAAAAAAAAGTCTTCTGGAATTTATTTCTGAAAGGTTTTTCCCCAGAGTTTTTTTTTTTGAGAATTAAAAGGGGGCTTGGAATAACCTTTTTGACGCAATGGTTTTTTCCAAAGTAGTCCTTTTAGTTTTTTAAACCCCTTTTAAAAAAAAATCCTTTTAGTCTCACGTGCAGTTTGATTTTCTTCAGTTTTTTATTTTGGTTTTAAAATTAAAAAATGACTTTGTCCTTTCCTGAAAGGGGGGAGCGCACTTTAGTTTTTTTTTGCCAGGGGGGAAAAGGGGCCCCCCGCCCGGACTTAAAGTTGGAAAAGGGAAATTAAAACGAAATTATACTTTGAGTGCCTTTTTTTAAAAAATAAGTTTTGTCCGGAAAGAAAAATTTGGGGGAAGCCTAGGTCCCCTTTGCTCCCCCATGGGGGGGTTTTAAGGCTCGCAAAATTTCTTTTGAAAAGGGGCCCAATTTTCGGGATTAATTTAGAGTTTTTATTTTCGCTTTTTGGGCCCGCAGATCTTCAAAAAGAAAATTTATTTTTGGGAAAAAAAGGTTCCCTCGTTTTGGGTCCAAAAACCCGGTCAAACTTCTTGCCTTTTTGAATCAAAATTTTTCCTAAACTTATTTTAGGGAAATAAACTCGCTTTTACGGGTGCCCGTTTAGGGAAACGCCTGTTTGAAAAAAGGGAGTCCTGGTTCTTCAGCCCCCCCTTTTCTTTTTTTTCAAAAAAACGAAAGTGGCTAATTAAAATAAGATTGGAAAATTGCCGTTTTCTTTGTTTTTTAATTTTAACAAATGCAAAAAAGAAAAAAACCGGAAAGTAAAATTTTAAGGTGCTTGGGTTGTTTTTCCTGATCCAAGGGTTTTTTGGGGTGAATTTTTTTTGACTTCCTTTTTTTAAAAAAAAAAGGGCAACGTTCCCCAAAAAGTTAAATGGGGAATGTTTAAAGGGGTTTATTTAAATGTTTTTTTTTTTGTTTTGTTAAAAGATTCTTAACAAAGGGAAACGCAAACGTAGTCGGCAGGATTCAAACCTGCGCGGGGAGACCCCAATGAATTTCTAGTCCATCGCCTTAACCACTCGGCCATGACTACAGATCTCAGCTGCCAGCGATATAGCTTTAGGCGGTAAATTTATTTTTTCTTTGTTTTTTAATTAATTTTCTCTTTCTTTCACTTGAAAATTCCTGTTAATTATTGAGTCTATGGAAGGAAACTACAGTGGTCCCATCATGCTTTCATTTGTTACTTATTTCTCGATTTAAGTTTTCTTTTTGGCTGAATTCTATGTTGAGACACAATTTCACCCGAGAACAAAGGGAGATAAGTAAGAAACACAGCTGATACGGATATTAAGGAAAACAACGACGGGCGACGTGTAGTGTTGCAAGTGCAGAGCCGATTGTTTGCCAGCTCTTCTTTACTTCTCCTCTTCTTTAGCCTTTGCTGCCTAAGAAGAAGGCTGACATGCATGATTTACTGATCCCCGTTCTTATTAGATTCGTTTCACATCACATGTGAATTCTGTCATTTTACACCCAGAATAATTAGTAAATTTAAGCCTTCAGACCCTGGCAGTGACTTTCACCCGTAGCACTGCAACAAAAAGAAATAAATGAGGTTTGTGTTAAAATGGCCTTACAGTCTTCCTCTCCAAATTCAGACCAACAAGTGATTTTGAGGCTTAATCTTTGAACACGACTGTTTTTTAAATCATTAGTATCAATATCAGTATAGTTATGTTGGTCACTGCTTTGGGGGTTTGCAACGTATGGCGTTTGAACTTCAGCTGATCATTTTCTAGACTGCACTCAAATGCTTTGCTGCAGTCTGTGCCGACAGGACACTTAACTTTGCACAAGCGCGTTCAGTTTTCGTGTTGTGAACAGAAACTGGTAAGCTGTCAACGGAATGTGTTCTTATGCCTCCCATTGATTGCAGCATCTACCAGTTTTTGTTAATTGAGCCGTGAGCTACTGACAAGATTTGCAAATTGTATTGGCGAGTGACAAGTTAAGGCTTAATACCTTGAATTTGCTAAAGTTTAAACTACGGAGCCGGCAGGACTCGATCCTGCGTGGGAAACCCCAATGGATTTTGAGTACATCGCCTTAACCACTCGCCACGACTACTGACGGTAGGTCCCTGCAATCGCGCTGAATTCCTTCAATCGTCGAATCGCCCTTTCTTCTGTTTGTCAATATGTGCTCTGAAGACATTTGGACTGGAGCAGGAGCGGTAATATTACGGTCTATTTCTGAAGATCCTTAAGGAGGCAGAGGATTTCAAGCGACTCGATTTTCTGTGAGAGTAGAACAGTTAACAGCATGTCTTGGTTGCAAAGTCCACATGTGTTAGCTACACAGCCAGACCCCGAGAAAGAATTCAAAGTTAACTATATCAGCCAAGCAACTGAGAAGAAGCAACAGAAAGAACAAAACGTGCTCGTTTTAATCAGGAAAGAGCGAGAGTTACTCCCCAGTTTCTATTGTCATAAATAACAGGAAGCTGTCTCTGTTATCGTGGTAAAAATTCTTAAGCATGTCTCAGCTTGCTGCGTTGAGGCTGCTTATAATTTCGACAAACAGTTAAGAAAGTTAAGGAATATATCCGTCCATCCAGAACACTCAAGTGTAGCCCTCAGTCTGTGAGCAATTTATAGCAAAGTCCTCTGTGCAAGACAGCGATATTCTCTCTTTACAATCTATTTTAAACGATAGAATTATATTCACGTTTTACCCTTTCATTCTAAGCAAACTGTACATGTCAAAGTTTCAAAAATACACAGAGAGATAGACAGAGAGAGAGAGAGAGAGAGAGAAGGAAATAAACAAATGAATAAATATAAAATCCATTGCCCCATTTAACTTTCCTGGAAGGGAAGAAAACAAAATATATAACAGTCAGTCTTAGGAAAGAAACAATGTGGTAAAATAAGTTCAAGGTCACAGTTCTCTCGTGGGCAGTTAACATTGAAGTGTATCCACGAGCCGCTTTAATTTCATACCTCTCAGCTGTAACTGTAGGGTAAGCTGACACTCAACAGGCCACAAATAGGACGGGATTGCCTCATCCGTCCACATTACTGCGTGAAGTTGACAATAGCGCAGATTATCGATGGATCGCTACAATCTCTCAGGAGCAGGAGGATGGTTAACTTCTGTTGCAAACGTTTAAATTGTTTCTTTTAAAAATGCAACGTCTGTGACTCATCCGCAGCACTAGTGAGCAGGCGAAGCCAGATTAATTCACTTCCATATAAATCTGACAGAGGCACGTGGTACACCCATTTCTGTGGCCCGGCTAGCTCAGTCGGTAGAGCATGAGACTCTTAATCTCAGGGTCGTGGGTTCGAGCCCCACGTTGGGCGGTTTACTCATTTTCCTTTGAAGGAAATGACTTCTTAATCTGAAAATTCGCAAGATAAGTCTAGCGATTGTATTCGTCAAAGCTCTTTCCAAAATTAAATAGTGCTACACGCTGCAAGAGTCTAGCAAGTAACAAAATGTCCACATCGTGCTCAATCTGAACTTTTCATTTGTCTGATATCCAAGGTTTCAATAAATGATTGCAGAGAGTGCAGGAAACAACTGCGCAAAGTACAGAAATATGTGAAAATTGAGACTTTAGATTTGATCCAGTCTTGAACGTAACGCTTAGCCATTGTCTGTGTGGAGACATGAACGTTTTGCCAAAAAAAAAAAAGAACGACCCTTTCCGTCTCTTTACTGTGATATGAAAAGAAATGAAGGAGAGAAATTATCAAACAATGAATAAAGAGTGGATTGCTTAGAATAAATTGATTTTCATTTTCGTCACGCTTCTTCTATATGCTGCACAGAAGGTATCTTCGGATTCATGGGCAAGGAAAACCACATGATGAACTCGGAAATGATAGAAAGATTAATAGATAGATAGATAGATAGATAGATAGATAGATAGATAGATAGATAGATAGATAGATAGATAGATAGATAGATCGATCGCAAATTTAAAGCAGTGAAAGGACAGATTTTTTAACAAGAGGTTTGGTGGGGCAGTTTGTCCGGTTAGCTCAGTTGGTTAGAGCGTGGTGCTAATAACGCCAAGGTCGCGGGTTCGATCCCCGTACGGGCCAGCAGCAATATTATCAACACTGGTTACTTGTTTAAGGTTTGTTTCCATCGCATACTTACCTTAGGGTTTTTTCATTCACCCTGCATGATTTTACATTTAAATTAAAACTAATTGAGTATTAGAGAAAAAAAATTTATTTAACATTCAACAAACTTTCTATTCAGTTTTGCCTCGGCAACTTTAATTGAAATGAATATCGCTCCATCATTCACTGAGAGTAGACAAAAATGACAGTCCATCCAGAACACTCAAGTGCAGCCCTCAGTCTGTGAGCAATTTATAGCAAAGTCCTCTGTGCAAGACAGCGATACTCTCTCTTTACAATCTATTTTAAATGATAGAATTGTATTCACGTTTTATCCTTTCATTCTAAGCAAACTGTACATGTCAAAGTTTCAAAAACACACAGAGAGATAGACACAGAGAGAGAGAGAGAGAGAGAGAGAGAGAGAGAGAGAGAGAGAAGGAAATAAACAAATGAATAAATATAAAATCCATTGCCCCATTTAACTTTCCTGGAAGGGAAGAAAACAAAATATATAACAGTCAGTCTTAGGAAAGAAACCATGTGGTAAAATAAGTTCAAGGTCACAGTTCTCTCGTGGGCAGTTAACATTGAAGTGTATCCACGAGCCGCTTTAATTTCATACCTCTCAGCTGTAACTGTAGGGTAAGCTGACACTCAACAGGCCACAAATAGGACGGGATTGCCTCATCCGTGAACATTACTGCGTGAAGTTGACAATAGCGCAGATTATCGATGGATCGCTACAATCTCTCAGGAGCAGGAGGATGGTTAACTTCTGTTGCAAACGTGGAAATTGTTTCTTTTAAAAATGCAACGTCTGTGACTCATCCGCAGCACTAGTGAGCAGGCGAGCGAAGCCAGATTAATTCACTTCCATATAAATCTGACAGAGGCACATGGTACATTCGTTTCTGTGGCCTGGCTAGATCAGTCGGTAGAGCATGAGACTCTTAATCTCAGGGTCGTGGGTTCGAGCCCCTCGTTGGGCGGTTTACTCCTTTTCCTTTGAAGGAAATGACTTCTTAATCTGAAAATTTGCAAGATAAGTCTAGCGATCGTATTCGTCAAAGCTCTTTCCAAAAATAAATAGTCCTACACACTGCAAGAGTCTAGCAAGTAACAAAATGTCCACATCGTGCTCATTCTGAACTTTTCATTTGTCTGATATCCCAGGTTTCAATAAATGATTGCAGAGAGTGCAGGAAACAACTGCTCAAAGTACAGAAATGTGTGACAATTGAGACTTTATATTTGATCCAGTCTTGAACGTAACGCTTAGCCATTGTCTGTGTGGAGACATGAACGGTTCAAGAACGAGCCTTTCCGTCTCTTCACTGTGATATGAAAAGAAATGAAGGAGAGAAATTATCAAACAATGATTAAAGAGTGGATTGCTTAGAATAAATTGATTTTCATTTTCATCACGCTTCTTCTATATGCTGCACAGAAGGTATCCTCAGATTCATGGACAAGGAAAACCACATGATGTACTCGGAAATGATAGATAGATAGATAGATAGATAGATAGATAGATAGATAGATAGATAGATAGATAGATAGATAGATAGATAGATAGATAGATAGATAGATAGATAGATAGATAGATAGATTGTGTAGAAGGAAAAATTTTTATTAGAATAAGAGAATAGCAAATTAGCATATAGAGCCATAGAAAGTAATTAAAAGCATCTAAAACATTAGATTAAACATAAATTAGAATATAAAAAGCAAATTACGATAGGTCTAGCAAATGGTTAACTAAAAAATCAGTTATATTGCATTATTTTTTAGTCTTACAGCAAATTTTCCAAAGTAAAGAAAAGAACAGCTAAAAGACACAGCGAAACCAGTTTTGGACAGGATAAGAGTTGAGGACACCTGTCATTCAAGGCTAGGAAGAGATAACTTACAGAAAAAAACTCTGTATTCAGCTTAGTTGCTGAATCAGCAGTAAGGCAACAAAAGTCCTTTGCTACAAGCAAGGTCACACTGTATTCATGAAGAGAAAATCTTAGCAAATGCAGGCATTAGCAAAAATATTATAAGAATATATTAACAATTAACTTTAGTGTAGAAATTAAGACAAATCAAGCATGTCAAGCAATGATCAAATGAAAGCACATACTATACTTCTTTTAATTAAAGCTTAAGCTTCAGGTCACTATAGTAAAAAGTTTGGAAAGCCTAAGAGAGGAAAACCCATATATGGATTAGTAACCTTGGCCAGTTAGAAAAAATGGGAACAGAATAGAAAGAGAACACATTCCACTAGCAGACCAATCTAAGGAGATGATAATGGTTCCCATGGAAACTCAAGATTTGGTTGGATGGGAGTAAGAGGGAGTCAGCGGAGGTAAGCAAACCAGCTCATTAAAGCAAGGTCAGAAAAGATAGGAAATTACATCAGGAAAGCCCAAAGATGGAAAGAGGAAACCATCCACCCAGTCTTAGACCAATCAGAATAAACCAAACAGATACCAAGAGGAACAATGGACAGTTGAACCAGGTGCAGAGTCAGCTAATTGAATGAGCCAAAATGATAAGAAATTGTTATAAAAGCTTTAATGGCTGAAATGATCATCGCTGAATCTAATTTGGCCGTATTGGATTGAGTCCTTGTTGTTTTTTGTGTTGATTTATTGCAATAAATCCTTAAAACTCTGTCTGTCTATCTTGAGTCCTAATAGCCTTTACTTTTTTGGTAAAAAGCCTTCTGATGATGAATTTTTCGCCACGACAGATTGGTGACCTTCCGACGTGATAGACTAATAAGGCAGCTGTGTGAATCCAGAGCCAGGGGCAATGCTCTACTTAAACGGGCACAGTTGGTGGCCAACTATAAGGTAAGCGATATTTTCGCTAAACTAATTTGTGTAAAGTTTTGAGAGCATCTGCCCCTCCAACGGAGACAAGCAGCATTTGGCCTTTCTAAAATGAACAGGTAGGAATAAAGGATGGGCAGACAGACTTAATGGGATGTGTGGAGACTGTACAGCATATATGAATGTGTGTGTAAGAATGAGAGTGCAGTAAAATAATGAGAATTTGAGTTTTTGGTTATTGGTATTTGGTTATTAATAGAAAACGCCCTGATCCGGGGACAGGGACTGCACGGTGCAGAATATAGCTCCCTCCGATCCGGGGACGGAGGCCTACATTGTAACGGGTGGTGTTGAAATCCTATCAAATATGAGGATTGCACTAGTAACGGCGAACCCAGAGTATACTAAAGTTACCGTGACGACGGCTTTCCGAGTATAGATAGGTGTGAAATTCCTGAGCTGGCATCTTTTGCTGTGGCTGTATATTCTCCAGTGAGACGGGTGAGATGTCGTAAAATTCCCGCTTGTCTCGAGAGAGAGAGACAATCTTTGGGAAACGCTGAGAGCAGTTCCTTCTGATTGTGCCACAGTAAAGGAGTTAATTCAGGTGCGCTTGGAGACCTATCGTTGTTGCCCTGAATTAGAGAAGGGGATTGGCAACGTATTGGCAGAAATTCCTGTTCTGATAAACGCTTTCAAGTTCGTATAGAGAGCTGGTGAAAGGGATCCGTGGTAACAGGTGGAGTGAGTGTGCTAGTACAAGGGACAGATAAGGGAATTAGAACTTTATTTTATTTTATGATTTCTCTTTTGGGTAGGTAGGGAGGCACACAAGTACTATGTACTCAAGTGCTGTGTGATTGGAGCGTTTTTTTAGAAAAAAGCGTTGCGGCAATCGTTGAAGCACATAAAGGTGCGCAGAATGCTTGGAGCACTTTAAAAAGGCGATCTTGGCGCGAAGCACACAGGTGCAGATTGTAGAAGAATGAATGGTACAGAGGTACAAAAACTATTTCAGGGCAAAACAGGGCATTAGGGATTAGTACACTAGGTGCTAAAAAGAGTGATTGAGTATGAATGTGGATTTTTAGGGTGTAACTTTTTATGTGTAAAATAAACTATATTGACTAAGAGAAGATAGAGAAACCTAAGCGTATAAAAGTAGCTGTAAATAAATATCATAGAATTAAAGGAGGAAGTGTAGAGCTAAGACACTCAGTAAGGAATAGAGAAAGAGGTATTTTGTTTAGATATACTATATAGTTTTGACCTTATATACCATTTGGAGACGTGTATGGAGAAAATATTATCGCGGAAGATATAAGTTGTGAAATAAAGAAGACAGAATAGGATCGAACATTTTACAACGTGTGTTCGAAGGAGAAAAAAAGAACAGTGCTATAAATAGATAAATATATACGTAAGAGTGGAGGAGAAATAAAAATATTGCAGATTATTGAGGAGAAACAAGAAAAATAGCAGGAGCTGTAGATTGAATTACAGGAAGAGTGCTGTGTAAATACTGGAAGGTTGACACTCAGGAGAAGGATAGTACAAGATTTATTACTGTGGTTGTAAGTGGTGGAAAAGTTAGGCAGCAAAATCTATGCAAAAGAAAGGTCCTGTGTGAAATCAAACCTAATTTAAATAGGAAATCAAAATTAAGATTGGCGATAGGGAGTTAAAATGAGTGCAGCGAAGTTGCCCGTGGATATATTGGAGTGTAACAACCCCCTCCACAAAGATCTTATTGAAAAATCATCTCAAAAATGGCATAAGAGAACAAAAAGTTTTCAAAACCGCTGGCCCCAAAAAGGTTCATTTACCCTGGAATTATGCAAAGAAATGATAGAGCACATAAAAATCATAAAATAAAAGATGTTAGCAAACAAAGAAAAAATAAGAGGAGAACTGAATTGAACATAATGCAAATGTTTATGGGGGCAGCAATGAAAAGAAACATATTAGAAAGAGTGAGTTGGTGCTTTGGGAATGGAGAGATAGGGGGTGAAATCTCATTGACACTACCTTTAGGTGTGTCATATGTGTTTCCCCTGATAGAAGGAAAAAGAAAATTTAAAGTACAAATAACGGTGACAAATAAGGGGGAAGATTCAGAAGAAAAGAAAGAAACGGGACAGGAAGAGCATTTGAGATAGTGGATGAAACTGATTTTGTGACCAAATTAGAAATAACAATGAAAAACAGTAATTAGGATTGAACCATCAAATACCAAAAGCAGCTAGGTGAAGTATAGCCAGACATATATATATATATATATATATATATATATATATATATATATATATATATATATATATATATATATATATAATTGCCCCACCCTCGAATAAAGAATGAATGATTGTGTGAGTGACTGCATAAGCTCCGTTATTTCTTAGTGGTAGTAAGATAAGCCACAAGATCGGAGACAAGTGTGAATGCAGCGAGCTCCGGACCCAAATAGTGGGTACCGGAGATACAATAAAGTAATCAAGCACATAACAAGTGTGAGTGAGATTTTGTAACCAAAGCATTTCTTCATGGAAGATACATTGAGGAGATTTTTTATCAAGACGCTGTCACTGTCAGGAGGTACAGCAAATAAGCATATGAAAGCCAAAGCAGTTAATTAAGATGAATATAAATTAAAGTTCAGAGAAAGAATATATTACAAAAATATATCCAGAAAAGCATTAACGTAGCTAAAGTGACATAATTTCTTAAAATAAATTTAATGTCATGATTTAAGTACTTTTAGTTGGCATGGGTTTCCTTCCTTGCAGCAGTAGGATTTCGTAAAATTATCAAGAAACCGTAATTAACGTAAATATAGACAATTAGAAGAAGTGCGAGCATTTGGTAAATTAGAAAAGTACTATAATAAGAATTCGGATATTTAAATGTGAAATTTTGAAAAGGTTAATTTGATTCAAATAGTTGCGCTTCATGTTACTCCCTGTTAAAAACAATTCAAGTCATTTTTACAGTCTGATAAGTAAAGCAGCCTTCAGAAAAATGTAGGAGGATAGAACCAAAAAGAAAGATTAAGCGATAGAAAAATGTTTGAGTATATAGATTTGTGTGTAAATATGTATATATCTGTACTTATATTTGTGGGGAAAGAATAACAAGCGTTGAAAAGAATATCATACGCAAAAAAAGAAAAGTGCACTGTATTTAACTTCAAAGGTACCTGGCGCTCGCTAATGTCTGTGTATGTGAATATGTCTGTGCTGAACTTATTCAATGTGTGTGCATGTATATTATGTGTATGCGTGAGCATTAATTGTTCTCTGTGTGTGTGTAAATATGTTTGTGCTAAAAATGTGTGAGCGTGCCTGTTATTTGTTCTGTGGGTGCGTGCGTGTGTTTGGGAATAAGAAAGCAAAAACATGGAGACTTCTGGGTAACATAGTTCAATTATGATTTGCTGAAGCTGCCGTGTGCATATAAATTTCCAGAGCTCTGAGTAAATATGGGTTAAAATAAATTTGAGTATTTGTAACATTTGATAAAATGAAAATGCATTCACTTATAATAATAAATAATGTTTATAAAATATGCGAGGCATCTTTCCTTCGGACCATGATCAAGTCTTAAGGAAAAGTGCACTTTTGATAACTATAACATTCAAGGGAAACAATGTCTTTCAATTTCCTTCTGTCCTTTTCTTTTTCTTGTGATGGGTGTATGTGAAATTTTGCATTATGGGGAATATTACAGTGGAGTGTGTGGTGGCGCAGTGGTTAGCACTTATGCCAAGATTCAAGTTTATTTGTGATTTGTGTTGAAACTTACATGTTATTTGTTTTGAGTTAATATTCTCAATGACCGTTTAGTCTTTTTGATGGGAGTGCTGTCTTGCTGTGGTATTGAACCGCGTGATTTCTCGATAGTTGGATTTGCCCTAATTGGACGCAGGAATAGGATCGCCACGGAAGGAATTCCTCGTTGTCGCTGAGTCATTCCGCCAATAGAGTCTCCTTGATCTTGAAACCAGCGCCGTTTCGAGCTGAGTAGGATCGTGTTATGTTTCCTAGGGTTAACATCAGCTAACGTCATGAGAGGCTGTTTTATATTCGTTTGTCCTGATTGGTAATGTTAAGTGAGAATGGAACCTTCTCTTCTTCAGAATTCATTTTCTCTTTCTGATTCCTTTGCTGCATTGTTTCCAAATATAGTGTGTAACAATAAATAATAAGTAACAAAACTGGGGTAAGGTTGAATGTGTTAAAACAATGGTTTGGGTGATTTTATGTATGTTATATAGTGTATTAAAGGGATCCCTATGTGTGCATGTTAAATAAATAAGTTTCAGTGTGTTTAAAAGTATGTGTAAAAATATGTGGTGTTGTTTGCAAAGATGAAATAATTGAAATTAATGTGTGTGAGAATGTAAATGTAAATGTTGAAATTAAAAGAGCTCTTAATTCTAAATTAAAAGATATGAATAGGTGGTGGAAAGTCTCCAGATTAGGCATGATACTATGAGAGCACCCCTTTCATTTGAGTACTGGCCAGACTCTGATAAAAGGGAGGATTTGAATTAAAAGGAATAAAAATTCAATTGAAGGAGACATTCTTTAATATAGTAAATGAAGCTGAAGAAAAACAGTGGCTTCCAGTCCAGGTAGTTTTCCATGCTAAAATATGCTAAAAAAAGAGGGAAAAAGGGGGTGTAACTAAGAGAAAACAGACTGTGCTCTTTGGAGTCAACATTCTGAAAAACATGTAATAAAACATCTGGAAGATAACAATGAAAGAATGTGCAAGATCAAGTGACTTTAGCAGTAGGTTATGAGGAAACGAAATCAGTGTATGTACCTGAAGTAGATTTAAAGTATTTTCTTAGTTTGAGATTCTGGGAAAAATTTACCTGATAAAGAAGTGGGTTCTTCATTCTAAATATGGGTAGGAATGTGCAAATTTCTTAGAGGGCCTCATAGTAAATAAATAAAGGAACATTTTGCATTATAGGGCATTCTGATATATTGATTTCTTTCCTCATTTCCTTTGTGTGTAATATTGACATGTTTGTGTGAAATATAGTGGAATACTGGCATCACAACAAAACTAATGGAAGGTTCACTTTTATATTTTTGATGCATTAATGAAATATTGAATGAGACATTTTAATAATAATAATTTTATTAAGATTCTAAAAACTAAGATCCAAATGTATGTGGTATTTTAATTAAATAATTAGTAATAAAAAGAAAGAAATAACTATTATTTAGGATACATGTATAGAAACCTTAAGCTTTTTATAAGGAGATAGAGATGGAGTCCAAGATTATTTCTTGCTGCTAAATAACCTTTGAAATAATTTAAGGGGCTTTGAGTGGGAAGGGATAAAATATTTTACTTCACTGACCTTGTTAATCTTAGATATGGTCCAAATATACTCAAAAATGAACACCTTGTGTAAAAAGAAAAATGTTATTAGGACTTTGTACATTTGAACAATGCTTTATAAATAGATACATGGGAGAGGAAATATGGAGTCTAATTTTTTTATATATATATATATATTTAATGTTACAAAGGAAAAAGATTAAGAATTTACCCGTCCAGATTGTGGATTTCTTTCTTCACTCTACTTGCTATGCTAACTATGAGATGTTCTCTGGAGGTTGCTGGTATACTTGGCGATCATATAAGGGAGGGGTACAATGAACAGTATGACAAATTTATTATAATTGACTGAAGCCTTCTTGATTTTTACACCAACCTCCACGGAGCATGGCTCTTTAACTAATAAATACTCAACCTTCTCTTTGGTTTTGTTTGTTCTGTATCCCTGACGTATTTGTCTTCCCTGTAAGGGAGCTATAAAATTTGGCTTTTATTAATATATTAATGGGATTAGTTTTAGTTACCCTCTTGCTCCACATCTCCTCCACTTGTAAAAATAAAACAGCAATATTGACACAAGTGTCAATAAGGGGGGAAGGGTTGGTATAATAAGTATTGGTATAAGTATGTTGAATTTTGTTTAAATTTTACATTTTGAAACCAGTTTAAATTTTGGAACTATTTTTTAATTATTATGGAACAAATGTAGATAATTTGAATATTATGTCAATATTATTGGGACCAATTTTTGTAATGATTTATTGAGTACATTTCCCTTTGTGATACATTGATTGACTTTATTTATATAATGACTTGGGACATATTTTTAATTGAGTGGAGATTGCAACCACAGCCAAACCGGAAACAGCTATAAAGGAGGACTTGAACATTGTGCTTATCAATTTAAACTTTTACTCTGACTGTTTAAAGACAAATTGACTTAGACAAGCACAGACTGGATTGAAATGACCATTTGTTTCACTGCTAGCAATATTTTTAATAGGGGTACCCCCAACGAAACAGATCTGACATCTTATGACATATTATTTTTTGGATCCATAAGTAGCTACAAAATGAAGAATCAATATGCTGACTATTTAAATGACCGTTTTTAAGTCTTTACATCTGCAGGTGAAAGCTGTTTTTTCCGAGTGCATTGTAGATGACAGCATTTGAAGTTGAACCAGAGATTGGGCTGTGATAAAGGTCTGCAGATAAACTAATCATCTGACTCCAAGGAGAATCCAGCCATACCAGAGAGGGAATCAAGTCATGAATCAAGCCATCGATCAGCTGACTACTGGACAATGCACTTCGATTACAATTCCAGGCATCATGGATACCTGCTGCCAAGAGCTCAACTATGCTGGTGATGTTTGAGCCAAAAAGATCATTGTGGATTCTGAATCATAGATGACATCTGCCTGCTTGGGTCCTTTTTACCTGGGATATTGGACCCCAACACCTGCTTTAATCCTTATCAGAGAAGAAAATTTGTCATACTTTTACTTTGCAGGGCTCAATGTGCTTGCTGGAGCCTACTTTGACTGTCCACTTGTTTGACAAATAGCAACATCTTTTAAATTAAAAGTATTTGAACTGTAAAGTATGAAATGTATAGAAGGGAAAGCTAATTATTTGTAAGCAAAGTAGAATATAGGGACTCCTAAATAATATGTGTTTAATGAATGTTTGTAATATTGGGAATACTATATGATTATTATAAATTCATAGTGGTTAAGAATAGATATTTTAGATAAATGTTTTGATATGCCTTCTGATATCTAGTATGAGATAATAAGTTACCTTTAAGGACCAATGATTTTGTTATGTGTTAATTAGAATTGAGTCCAATATAACATAAAGGGATCTATTAGAGATTGTTAAGTGATTGTCATTGCAGGGACAATGCACCATTACTAGTTAGGGTCAGTCCAGTTTAGATATTCTAGGTTATTAATTGTAGTACTATAGCAAATAATGTAGAGCTTAACATTTAGGTACATTTATTTAATTGAAAAGAATAATAGTAAGCATATGGGATGACACACATAACTAGTATTTTGGGGATAAGGGACACCTACTATAGGTCAGAACATCCATAACTTTTAGAATAGGATAAAACAGTTTAGGCTAGCATGTTGATGGTGATACAGGTCAAATGATTAACATCATGGCTTGATGAGTATATATGTTATAGAAATCAGTGAAATGAAGTAATAATTTGGCCCATAGGAGATGGAGTGTCTTATACATACAGTGGTGAATGTGTGGTCTGTGAATTAAAAAGCCCAGATGAAGTCTGAAGATCTCTGAAGATATGAATCCGTAATGAGAAGCTTGGGTATAACCCTTGAAATTGAAATTGAAATGAATGTGACCTTAAAAAAATGACCCAGTGATTTGCATTTTGGAAGGTAGTGCTGATGTCTTCTGAAGGGAGGATTGACACCTACTGTCCACAAAATGGTTGCATTAATGTGATAAAGGTGGCTCAAGGTTGAGACCACAGCTGGGTGTATATTTGGGCAATTTTATTAATGAGTGTGTTAAGATGTGAGCATGGTGAGGTGTGTAAGGACTTTATCTTTGATTATCATTGTGCAGAGCGGTGACAACCTAAAACTGAGAACTTTTGAGTTATTTAAGTTAAATATTAATGCCATCTGTATCACCACCAACAATATTATTTATAGGTCTGATTGTAGATGAACACAAAGAACTAGGTACATTAAATATTCTACCATATTTAGGAATTGGGACATACATTATGTGTTTAGTGCAAATCCATCTTAGAAAGGAAAGGTAAAACCAATATAATTAGTATTAGCTTTATTTGAACCTGGGAATCATGGGGATTCATGTTAGTGAAGCAGAAATTACTCTCTTAATGGTATTGTTATATATTTGAATGGTATTATGTTGCTTATTACCAGTTTTCTAATTAGTTATTACTAGAGTTGCTGTCAAACAAGTGTGCATCCAATTTCTTGAACCACGGACATCTTCAGTTACAGATTTTTATTCTTTTCTTAATGACAATGTGGATGATGAAATACCAAATAAGAAGAAACTCCTTGGGTGAAGTGCTAGTAACCGCTCCCCAGGGAAGTACCTGGGATGAAGAAAAAATTGTAATTTCACTGGAAAAATATTTCTCCAAGCGAAGAAAAAGCACTTATTATGGACAATTGTTTTATTACTATTATTATTATTTTTTGCTTTGAAATAACACTATTTTGTGACTTCCATGGATTATATGATATTCCTATGATGTTTACATTTATCTGCACCTCTGAATGATTATGTATATTTTTTGACTGTTTGGGTAGGGCCAGGAAGTCTTTTACTCCTCTTGGTTGATTGATGGGGGAGATGTTTGGCTCCTGTGCCACCAGAGGTGGGGTATGGGTGTTGAAGGATTGAGAAGAACTGTGAGGGGTCCGTATTGGGATCTGAAGAAGAATTGAATCAACATCCCCTTCCTTTCTTTGGAATCAGGTTAGATGTTGAGGTTTGATTAAACCTCAAAAGGGAGGAATGTAGAAGGAAAAATTTTTATTAGCATAAGAGAATAGCAAATTAGCGTATAGAGCCATAGAAAGTAATTAAAAGCTTCTAAAACATTAGATTAGGCATAAATTAGAATATAAAAGCAAAATACGATAGGTCTAGCAAATGGTTAACTAAAAAAATCAGTTATATTGCATTATTTTATAGGCTTACAGCAGATTTTCCAAAGTAAAGAAAAGAACAGCTAAATTGATACAGCGAAACCAGTTTTGGACAGGATAAGAGTTTGAAGACAACTGTGATTCAAGGCTAGGAAGAGATAACATGGAAAAGGGCCTCTAAAGGCAGCTGGACTGATGAATCAGCAGAAAGGAAACAAAAGGCTTTTACTACAAGCAAGGTCACACGTAAGGCATTAGCAAAAATATTACAAGAATATATTAGCAATTAACTTTAGTGTAGAAATTAAGACAAATCAAGCATGGCAAGCAATGATCAAATGAAAGCACATACTATACTTCTTTTTAATTAAAGCTTAAGCTTCAGGTCACTATAGTAAAAAGTTTGGAAAGCCTAAGAGAGGAAAACCCATATATGGATTAGTAGCCTTGGCCAGATAGAAAAAATGGGAACAGAATAGAAAGAGAACACATTCCACTAGCAGACCAGTCTAAGGAGATGATAAGGGTTCCCACGGAAACTCAAGATTTGGTTGGATGGGAGTAAGAGGGAGTCAGTGGAGGTAAGCAAACCAGCTGATTAGAGCAAGGTCAGAAAAGATAGGAAATTACATCAGCAAAGCCCAAAGATGGAAAGAGGAAACCATCCACCCAGTCTTAGACCAATCCGAATAAGCCAAACAGACACCAAGAAGAACAATAGACAGTTGAACCAGGTGCAGAGTCAGCTATTTTAATGAGTCAAAATGATAAGAAATTATTATAAAAGCTTCAATGGCTGAATCGTTGTCGCTCAATCTAATTTGGCCGTATTGGATTGAGTCCTTGTTATTTTTTGTGTTGATTTATTGCAATAAATCCTAAAAACTCTGTCTGTCATATCTACAGTCCTAATAGCCTTTATTTTTAGGTAAAAAGCCTTCTGATTAGGAATTTTTCGCCACGACAAGAGTAACTCTCGCTCTTTCATGATTAAATCGAGCAGGTTTTGTTCTTTCTGTTGCTTCTTCTCAGTTGCTTGGCTGATATAGTTAACTTTGAATTCTTTCTCGGGGTCTGGCTGTGTAGCTAACACATGTGGACTTTGCAACCAAGACATGCTGTTAACTGTTCTACTCTCACAGATAATCGAGTCACTTGAAATCCTCTGCCTCTTTAAGGATGTTCAGAAATAGACCGTAATATTACCGCTCCTGCTCCAGTCCAAATGTCTTCAGAGCACATATTGACAAACAGAAGAAAGGGCGATTCAACGATTGAAGGAATTCAGGCGCGATTGCAGGGTCCTACCATCAGTAGTCGTGGCCAAGTGGTTAAGGCGATGGACTTGAAATCCATCGGGGTTTCCCCGCGCAGGTTCGATTCCTGCCGGCTATGTAGTTTAAACTTTAGCAAATTCAAGGTATTAAGCCTTAACTTGCCACTCGCCCAATACAATTTGCAAATCTTCTCAGTAGCTCACGGCTCAATTAACAAAAACTGGTAGATGCTGCAATCAATGGGAGGCATAAGAACACATTCCGTTGACAGCTTACCAGTTTCTGTTCACAACACGAATACTGAACGCGCTTGTGCAAAGTTAAGTGTCCTTTCGGCACAGACTGCAGCAAAGCATTTGAGTGCAGTCTAGAAAATGATCAGCTGCCGTTCAAACGCCATACGTTGCAAACCCCAAAGCAGTGACCAACATAACTATACTGATATTGATACTAATGATTTAAAAAACAGTCGTGTTCAAAGATTAAGCCTCAAAATCACTTGTTGGTCTGAATTTGGAGAGGAAGACTGTAAGGCCATTTTAACACAAACCTCATTTATTTCTTTTCGTTGCAGTGCTACGGGTGAAAGGTACTGCCAGGGTCTGAAGGCTTAAATTTACTAATGATTCTGGGTGAAAATGACAGAATTCACATGTGATGTGAAACGAATCTAATAAGAACGGGATCAGTAAATCATGCACGCCAGCCTTCTTCGGAGGCAGCAAAGGCTAAAGAAGAGGAGAAGTAAAGAAGAGCTGACAAACAATCGGCTCGGCACTTGCAACACTACACGCCCCCGTCGTTGTTTTCCTTAATATCCGTATCAGCTGTGTTTCTTACTTCTCTCCCTTTGTTCTCGGGTGAAATTTTGTGTCTCAACATAGAATTCAGCCAAAAAGAAAACTTAAATCAAGAAATAAGTAACAAATGAAAGCATGATGGGACCACTGTAGTTTCCTTCCATAGACTCAATAATTAACAGTAATTTTCACAAGTGAAAGAAAGAGAAAATTAAAAAACAAATAAAAAAAAAGAAATTTACCGCCTAAAGCTATATCGCTGGCAGCTGAGTCCTGTAGTCGTGGCCGAGTGGTTAAGGCGATGGACTAGAAATCCATTGGGGTCTCCCGCGCAGGTTCGAATCCTGCCGACTACGTTTGTGTTTCGCTCTGTTAAGAATGTCTTCAAAGTCCAAATTTAGCAGTCAGATTAGGCATTGTTAGCATTATGTAGGCAATGATTCCCTTCAATTGTCTCAGAATTATGAACCCGTTATGGCACACGGATATATTCCTTAACTTTCTTAACTTTGGAATATTGAATAAGCACGTGTCTGCTGTTAGTAGCAATGAAAGGACTTTTCAGCGATTAGAAAAAAACAAAAAAATATTCAGTCGTTTTACAAAGTTGGACAAGGCTTTGAAGAGTTAATTCTATTTTTTGTGTCCGCCGTGTAGCAGAACGGGTTGAAAAACAGCATTTATCCTGCCTGAAAGACTGCCTCGTATTGACTGACTGTTGAATGAGAAAACGCTCAATCACTCGCTAATCGTCAGAGATCTTGTGTAAAAGAAAAAAAAAAAAACTACGTGAAAGTAAAAGGAAAGATAAGGCTTTAGGAATCAAAGAACTGACAATTAAGACGGATTCCTTTGGAACTTTAACGACAAATTTTACAGACATTAAAGTTAATGCGGACAATCCATTTTAGAGTGTTTGCACTTTTAAACATAACAAAATAAATTATAAGCAGCCTCAACGCAGCAAGCTGAGACATGCTTAAGCATTTTTACCACGATAACAGAGACAGCTTCCTGTCATTTATGACAATAGAAACTGGGAGTAACTCTCGCTCTTTCATGATTAAAACGAGCACGTTTTGTTCTTTCTGTTGCTTCTTCTCAGTTGCTTGGCTGATATAGTTAACTTTGAATTCTTTCTCGGGTCTGGCTGTGTAGCTAACACATGTGGACTTTGCAACCAAGACATGCTGTTAACTGTTCTACTCTCACAGATAATCGAGTCGCTTGAAATCCTCTGCCTCCTTAAGGATGTTCAGAAATAGACCGTAATATTACCGCTCCTGCTCCAGTCCAAATGTCTTCAGAGCACATATTGACAAACAGAAGAAAGGGCGATTCGACGATTGAAGGAATTCAGGCGCGATTGCAGGGCCCTACCGTCAGTAGTCGTGGCGAGTGGTTAAGGCGATGGACTTGAAATCCATTGGGGTTTCCCAGCGCAGGTTGAATCCTGCCGCTACGTAGTTTAAACTTTAGCAAATTCAAGGTATTAAGCCTTAACTTGCCACTCGCCCAATACAATTTGCAAATCTTCTCAGTAGCTCACGGCTCAATTAACAAAAACTGGTAGATGCTGCAATCAATGGGAGGCATAAGAACACATTCCGTTGACAGCTTACCAGTTTCTGTTCACAACACGAATACTGAACGCTTGTGCAAAGTTAAGTGTCCTTTCGGCACAGACTGCAGCAAAGCATTTGAGTGCAGTCTAGAAAATGATCAGCTGCCGTTCAAACGCCATACGTTGCAAACCCCCAAAGCAGTGACCAACATAACTATACTGATATTGATACTAATGATTTAAAAAACAGTCGTGTTCAAAGATTAAGCCTCAAAATCACTTGTTGGTCTGAATTTGGAGAGGAAGACTGTAAGGCCATTTTAACACAAACCTCATTTATTTCTTTTCGTTGCAGTGCTACGGGTGAAAGGTACTGCCAGGGTCTGAAGGCTTAAATTTACTAATGATTCTGGGTGAAAAATGACAGAATTCACATGTGATGTGAAACGAATCTAATAAGAACGGGGATCAGTAAATCATGCACGTCAGCCTTCTTCGGAGGCAGCAAAGGCTAAAGAAGAGGAGAAGTAAAGAAGAGCTGACAAACAATCGGCTCCGCACTTGCAACACTACACGCCGGCTCGTTGTTTTCCTTAATATCCGTATCAGCTGTGTTTCTTACTTATCTCCCTTTGTTCTCGGGTGAAATTTTGTGTCTCAACATAGAATTCAGCCAAAAAGAAAACTTAAATCAAGAAATAAGTAACAAATGAAAGCATGATGGGACCACTGTAGTTTCCTTCCATAGACTCAATAATTAACAGTAATTTTCACAAGTGAAAGAAAGAGAAAATTAAAAAAAAAAAAAAACAAATAAAAAAAAAGAAATTTACCGCCTAAAGCTATATCGCTGGCAGCTGAGTCCTGTAGTCGTGGCCGAGTGGTTAAGGCGATGGACTAGAAATCCATTGGGGTCTCCCCGCGCAGGTTCGAATCCTGCCGACTACGTTTGTGTTTCGCTCTGTTAAGAATGTCTTCAAAGTCCAAATTTAGCAGTCAGATTAGGCATTGTTAGCATTATGTAGGCAATGATTCCCTTCAATTGTCTCAGAATTATGAACCCGTTATGGCACACGGATATATTCCTTAACTTTCTTAACTTTGGAATATTGGATAAGCACGTGTCTGCTGTTAGGAGCAATGAAAGGACTTTTCAGCGATTAGAAAAAAAACAAAAAAATATTCAGTCGTTTTACAAAGTTGGACAAGGCTTTGAAGAGTTAATTCTATTTTTTGTGTCCGCGTGTGGCAGAACGGGTTGAAAAACAGCATTTATCCTGCCTGAAAGACTGCCTCGTATTGACTGACTGTTGAATGAGAAAACGCTCAATCACTCGCTAATCGTCAGAGATCTTGTGTAAAAGAAAAAAAAAAAACTACGTGAAAGTAAAAGGAAAGATAAGGCTTTAGGAATCAAAGAACTGACAATTAAGACGGATTCCTTTGGAACTTTAACGACAAATTTTACAGACATTAAAGTTAATGGACAATCCATTTTAGAGTGTTTGCACTTTTAAACATAACAAAATAAATTATAAGCAGCCTCAACGCAGCAAGCTGAGACATGCTTAAGCATTTTTACCACGATAACAGAGACAGCTTCCTGTTATTTATGACAATAGAAACTGGGGAGTAACTCGCTCTTTCATGATTAAAACGAGCACGTTTTGTTCTTTCTGTTGCTTCTTCTCAGTTGCTTGGCTGATATAGTTAACTTTGAATTCTTTCTCGGGTCTGGCTGTGTAGCTAACACATGTGGACTTTGCAACCAAGACATGCTGTTAACTGTTCTACTCTCACAGATAATCGAGTCGCTTGAAATCCTCTGCCTCCTTAAGGATGTTCAGAAATAGACCGTAATATTACCGCTCCTGCTCCAGTCCAAATGTCTTCAGAGCACATATTGACAAACAGAAGAAAGGGCGATTCGACGATTGAAGGAATTCAGGCGCGATTGCAGGGCCCTACCGTCAGTAGTCGTGGCCGAGTGGTTAAGGCGATGGACTTGAAATCCATTGGGGTTTCCCGCGCAGGTTCGAATCCTGCCGGCTACGTAGTTTAAACTTTAGCAAATTCAAGGTATTAAGCCTTAACTTGCCACTCGCCCAATACAATTTGCAAATCTTCTCAGTAGCTCACGGCTCAATTAAAGTCTTTTTTCTTTTTAATTTTTAAATTTTGCAAATGTTTTTTTTTAAAGTTAAAAATGTTCCTCCCCCAAACTTTTTGTTTTTCCCAAATGATTATTACAAAAATTTTTAAATAAAACTTATAGATTTTCATTGTGTAATGTTTTGCAAATTTTACAAAATTGTAAAAGTATTCCTAAAAATCGTTTTGAAAAAGGCCATTTTCAAACAATGGGAAATTAAAAAAAGGGACCCCCACACCCAGATGAAATCAAACAGGTTGTTCAGATACCTGACAGGGGTCTTGTTATCGCGAAAAAGTATATAGACAGGTTTGGCGGGGCCGCTTTTGCAGGGGCAGGAACACCTCAAAGTAAAAATAAATTGAAAGGAGGGGAGAAGCGGGGGGGTGGGGGGAAAAGGGCCGAGGAGCACGGAGGCACCATGATTCCCAGTAAAGGGCCCCTTTATTTACCACGCCCTAAAATCCCCCAGGGCGGTGCCGGGGCCCAATTTGGGGCCCCGGCCACAGTCTCCCCCTCATCCCAAAACCTTCGAGGGGAAAAAAGGTACAGAACTTTCTATTGAACTATTCAGTGTTGGGGGGTGTGTGGCCTAGAGTACTGTAAATCGTATGTGATGTTATATGTACTAAAAATTTACAAAGACAAAAAAAAGGAGAAAAACTGAAAAATTCCAGTCATGTGCAGTGATCACACTTAAATAAGAAAAAGTCAATTACATTGGTAACTCATTTTGTAAAAAAATTTACAGTGTTGACCTTTTACTTGTATGTTAGGATTGGGACACCTCATGGGGGAGAAGAAAACTTCTAAATGAACAAAAGAAAAAGAAATATGCAATATGGTTTTCAAAAAAGCCATCACCTGAGACAGATTTTTTAATGAACCCTAGACAAAATGTTCCAAAAATAAAACCCATCAGCATTCCACAATAGACCAAAAAGAAACATCGATGACCAAGAAACAATTTTAAGGGGGACCATTTGAGAGAAACTGACAGGTAAAGGGATTTTAATAGTATGTAAGTCAAACTGGTTGTCACAAAACTATTACAGTAAAAAATGGTTAAATGTTTTTTTTTTATTTCCTTTTCACCTTCAGAACCAGCTTGTGTGACAGAGTTTTTCCTAGAAATTGTCTTAGTTTTCCCACCCCTGTTTTTGTCTTTGATCCCCGCAAACTGTTCCTTGATGATTAGATTTATTTCTATTCTATTGTGAAATTTTGGCATTAGAAGGCACGAAACCCCCCATCCGTGTTTGGGTGGTGGCTTCAACCCCCAAAGGCCTGGCGAAATCATTGGCCACCGGGGCCCTGTGGGTGTCCCAGGCCAGCAACAAAAAAAAATGTGGCTATATCAGAAAAAGGGGGGGCCCCCAATTTCCCTTTAAGGGCCCCAAAACACAAAAGCTCCCAATTTTTTTTACCACCTTTATACTGATCTGATCCCCGAAAAAAGAGAGGTGTGAAGGGGCCTCACTACCACATTGTCATTGTGTGGGGGAATTTAACTTCCCCCCGGCCCCATCAGAACCTGTTCCCCCCCCCTCCCGGGTGCTATGGGGTTTCCCTTTATCTTCCTTTTCCGAATCCCGGTTTTTCAGCTTGGGGGTGGAGGGGTATGAGCATCAGGTCAAAAAGAGGGCCCCGCTGCATGCAATGGATGCTGCATGTGAGGACATCAAGGGGTTTGGGGGGTGGTTGAGAATTCCCCGTTTCTTCCCGCGACGGGAAAAATCCGTTGATGTGGATGAGAATTTATCCCGACAGAGAGCAGCCATGGGCCCGGAGGATGAGGATGGTGGCCAGGGAAAAAGAGGGTGACAATGGCAACTGAAAATATTACTGTACATAGTTCTGAGATTTTTTTGGATGGTGGGCTAGAGTTTTTTTTTTTTGTTTGTGTTTATAACTGTTCTTTTACAGAATCCTGTATATGTTTTTTTCAAGTATGTTCTCTAATGAAAAATTTCGTACAATAAAGTAAATTTCCTTTAGAGGGTTTATTGGGGGTGATTTTTCTGTAAAAACTTTTTGGTTTTATTCATAGTGGATTCTGTTTTAACCGGGCCCCATTGACAAAAAGCTAAGATTTTGATTCCTTAAACAATCCAAAGGGATAAGCATTTTATTTACATTTATA
The DNA here is from genome assembly GCF_016835505.1 of Polypterus senegalus. Classification (NCBI taxonomy): domain Eukaryota; kingdom Metazoa; phylum Chordata; class Cladistia; order Polypteriformes; family Polypteridae; genus Polypterus; species Polypterus senegalus. Next base: position 68,299 of record NW_024380695.1, on the reverse strand, counting down.
TGGGAAGGGTATTTAGTTTTGAAAATGGATAAATCTTTTTTGGGAGATATGAGTTTTAGGGGGTCCCAGGGGTTTTAAACCATCCGGGGTATTCTAAAAAGATAAATGAATAAATTCAAGGAATTAAAGGATCTTTCTATTTGACTGTACTATTTTATAGGGGAAAAGGGAATTTCTTTTGGCATGGCGAAGAGTTTTGGGGTAAGATTTTGTTTTGCTATGTATAATGTTGGGGCACGTAAGACTGTTTAAAAAGACCTTTGGGTTTTGGGAAAGTCATCTGGTTTCTGGCCAAACCAAAGAAAAAAATGTAACAAAACTGGGGATCCGAATCAATGGGAGGATAAGAACAACCCCCCTTGAAGCTTTCCAGTTTCTGTTACCCAAAAAATACTGAACGCGCTTGTGCAAAAAGTTGTCCTTTTGGGACAGACTGGGAAAGCATTTTTAGTGCAGTCAGAAATGACAGCGGTTTAAACCCAACGTTGAAACCCCAAAGAGACCAAAAACTTACTAATATTGATAAAGATTTAAAAAAGTCGGTTCAAAGATTAAACCCAAAATCACTTGTTGGTCTGTTTGAGGGAAGACAAGCCATTTTTAAAACAAACCCCCATTTATTTTCTTGAAGGTGAAAAAGGGACCCAGGGTTAACCCAAAATTTCTAATGACTGGGGTAAAAAAAAATTCATGTGATTGAAACGAATCTAAAAGAACGGGATCAGTAAATCATGATGTCAGCCCTTCAGAGGGACAAAGGGAAAAAGAGAAATAAAAAAAGGGGAAAAAATCGCCCGGGACTTAAATAAAACCCGGGGCCCCCGTTGTTTTCCTTAATATCCTATCGCTGTGTTTTTACTATCCCTTTGTTCGGGGGAAATTTTTTGTCTCAAATAGAATTCACCCAAAAAAAGAAAACTTAAATCAAGAAATAAGTAACAAATGAAAGCATGATGGGACCACTTGTAGTTTCCTTCCATAGACTCAATAATTAACAGTTATTTTCAGAAGTGAAAGAAAGAAAAAATAAAAAAAATAAAGAAAAAAAATTTACACTAAAGCTATATCGCTGGTGGCTGAGTCCTGTATGTGGCCGAAAGTGGTTAAGGCGATGGACTAGAAATCCATTGGGTCTCCCGCAGCAGGTTCGAATCCCGCCGACTACGCTTGTGTTTCGCTCTTGTTAAGAATGTCTTCAAAGTCAGAGTAGGCATTGTTAGCATTATGTAGGCAATGATTCCCTTCAATTGTCTGAGAATTATGTATCCATTATGGCACGGATATATTCCTCAACTTTCTTAAGTTTGGAATATTGGATAAGCAACGGTCTGCTGTTAGTAGCAATGAAAGGACTTTTCAGCGATTAGAAAAAACATCCGAGTGCCAAGATGAAAATCAACTAGAAGCAGTATGACAAACTGCAGGCACCGCTGATACTCAAACTCAGGATCTCCTGTTTACTAGACAGGCGCTTAAAACAACTAAGCCACGGCAACTGACATTATGAAAACACTCTAGCAGTGTGACGTCATAGCCTTAAATAGCAGTTAATATGTAACCAATGTCCACCTCTTGGTAATTCAATAACAAAAAAAAAAAATAAATAAAATCTGAAAGGTGAACACTGTCTTTAAGCAACAGGTGTTGCGCTGGACTGAGAAAGCAACTTAAGAGGCAATCGTTGAGTCTTTACAGAAGCAGCGCTCGAATATTTTCTTCTTGAATTTGATTTGCTGGCACAGATAGCAGCAGAAAGGATAATAGACTCTAAGATTTAAAGTCACGACAAGGTGGAATTCGACCCAGCGTCAGAGCACAATGGATTAGCAGTCCATCGCTTAACCACTCGGCCACCTTGTCACGTGAGCAACCAGCGATCCTTCTAGGCATTCCTCCTAAATTTAAATTCACAGATCCGGTAACACATCATGCCAAGCTCTATATTTAACTACGGACACTTCATCAACACTCATATCATCATCAATTGTTCTGTTTAATTGCTGCCTTGTTACAGAGCAATATGTTACAAGTCACGACGGCAGGCAGGTTTTCACTTTTCTCTATGTCTTTCATTTTCCAAAGCAAAGAGAATAAATCCTGAGAGATGCGCTCCACCTCCGCCTTCTGCAATGAAACGGACAAAGCTAACATGTTCCTTGCAAAGTTTCAAGGCACATCCGAGTGCCAAGATGAAAATCAACTAGAAGCAGTATGACAAACTGCAGGCACCGCTGAGACTCAAACTCAGGATCTCCTGTTTACTAGACAGGCGCTTAAAACAACTAAGCCACGGCACCTGACGTTATGAAAAGACTCTAGCAGTGTGAAGTCATACGCCTAAATAGCAGTTAACATGTAACAAATGTCCAACTCTTGGTAATTCAATAACAAAAACATCTGAAAGGTGAACACACTTTCAGTAACCGTAGCTCTACGATTAGAGACTTTTGTAAGTAAAGAAGTTTGCCTGATATTGTTTGAATCCAATGGTCAAAGAGCCCTCAAGAAGACAAACGCACACACAATCCGTGAAAAGCACAACAGACTCTGTGATCCAGGAAAAGCAGTCATCTTCTTCAAAGGCACCTTAAAATCATTTCTTCATCGAGGTTTTCCATTCTCTTTTGTCGACTTCGATTAAGGACTTAAAATATATCAATGAAAACGGGCAAGTTTTCCACACAGTCTTATTTCAAGTTCACTTTGCACGTATTCAGCTGTGTGTATTGCAGAAAAGAAACGCAAGGAAGCAGAGCAAGAAGGCACCGCTGAGATTTGAACTCAGGATCTCCTGTTTACAAGACAGGCTCTTAAACCAGCTAAGCCACGGCGCCCATGTAAAAAAGCTTTTTTCATCTTCCATTTCACTCAGTAAAATAGAATGTTTAAGGCAGAACATTTCGATTCTAAAATATGGACTAAGATACTGCTTTGAGCAACAGGTGTTGCGGACTGAGAAAGTAACTTAAGAGGCAACCGTTGCGTCTTTTACGGAAAGCAAGCGCCGGAATATTTTCTTCTTGAATTTGATCTGCTGGCACAGATAGCAGCAGAAAGGATATTAGACTCTAAGATTGAAAGTCACGACAAGGGTGGATTGAACCCACGCTGCAGAGCACAATGGATTAGCAGTCCACCACCTTAACCACTCGCCACCTTGTCCTGTGAGCAAGCGGTACCCCTTCTAGGCATTCCTCCTAAATTTAAATTCACTGATCCAGTAATGCATCACCCCAAGCTCTATATTTAAATACGGACACTTCATCAACATATATCGCCATCAATTGTTCTGTTTATGAAGCCTCTACAGAGAAATTTTGTTACATACCGACGGGCAGGCGGGTTTTTCCTCTATTCTTTCACTGGCCAAAACAAAGAGAATAAATCCTGAAAATCGCTCCACCTCCCCCTTCTGCAATGAACGGACAAAGCTAACATGTTCTTGAAAGTTTCAAGGCACATCCAAAAGTGCCAAGATGAAAATTAACTAGAAGCAGTATGACAAACTGCAGGCACCGCTGAGACTCAAACTCAGGATCCTGTTTCCCTAGACAGGCTTAAACAACCAAAGCCACGGCACCTGACGTTATGAAGAGACTCTAGCAGTGTGGGCGTCATCCCGCCTAAATAGCAGTTAACATGTAACCAATGTCCACCTCTTGGTAATTCAATAAAAAAAAAAAACATCTAAAAGGTAAAAACACTTTCAGTAACCGAAACTCCAATTAGAGACTTTTGTAAGGGAGAAGTTTGCCTGATGTTGTTTGAACCCAATGTTCAAAAGGAAGCCCTCGAAGAGAAACGATCCCCAATCCTGAGAAAGCACAACAGACTCGCAATCCCGGGAAAAGCAGTCATCTTCATCAAAGGCACCTTAAAATCATTTCTTCATCGAGGTTTTCCATTCTCTTTGTCGACTTGATTAAGGACTTAAAATATATCAATGAAAACGGGCAAGTTTTCCACACAGTCTTATTTCAAGTTCAATTTCCGGAATAAAGCTTTTGTGTGAGCAAAGCGGTGATCCTTCTAGGCATTGAGTGATTGGCGTTTTCATTTAACAGTCAGTCAATACGAGGCAGTCTTTCAGGCAGGATAAATGCTGTTTTTTAACCCGTTCTGCCAACGGCGGACAAAAATAGAATTAACTCATCAAAGCCTTGTCCAACTTTGTAAAATGACTGAATTTTTTTTTTGTTTTTCTTATCAGTTGAAAAGTCCTTCTATTGCTACTAACAGTAGACACGTGCTTATCCAAAATTCCACAGTTAAGAAAGTTAAGGAATATATCCGTGCCAATGGGTCTATAATTCTGAGACAATTGAAGGGAATCATTGTATACATAATGCTAACAATGCCTAATCTGGACTGCTAAATTTGACTTTGAAGGCATTCTTAACAAAAGGAAACACAAACGTAGGCTGCAGGATTCAACGTATACTGGAGACCCCAATGGATTTCTAGTCCATCGCTCTAACCACCTCACACATCACAAGTATAACTCAGCTGCCAAATCTATATAGCTTTAGGTGTTAAATTTCTTTTTCTTTTGTTTTTTAATTTTCTCTCTTTCTTTCACCTCTGGAAAATTAATACAATTATTGAGTTCATGGGAAGGGAAACTACAGTGGTCCCATTATGCTTTCTCATTTGTTACTTATTACTTTTGATTTAAGTTTTCTTTTTGGTCACCCGTTGAGACACAAAATTTCACCTGAGAACAAAGGGAGATAAGTAAGAAACACAGCTGATACTGATATTAAGGAAAAAACAACGACGGGCGACAGTAGTGTTGTAAGTAAAGTGGAGCCGATTGTTTGTCAGCTCTTCTTTTTACTTCCTCTTCTTTAGCCTTTGTTGCCTCCTCAAGAAGGCTGACGCATGATTTACTGATCCACGTTCTTATTAGATCTTCACATCACACATGTGAATTTGCCATTTTACACCCAGAATCATTAGTACCTAAGCTCAGACCTGGTATGCCCTTCTCACCCGTAGCACTGCAACAAAAAAGAAAATAAATGAGGTTTGTGTTAAAATGGCTCCCTATAGTCTTCCTTCCAAATACCCAGACCAACAAGTGATTTTGAGGTTTAATCTTTGAACACGTCTGTTTTAAATCATTAGTATCAATATTGCATAGTTAAGTGTTGGTCACCGTTTAGGGGTTTGCGTATGGCGCTTGAACGGCAGCTGATCATTTTCTAGACTGCACTCAAATGTTTTGCTGCAGTTCAGCCGTAAAGGACACTTCTTAACTTTTGCACAAGCTGCTCAGTATTCGTGCAGCTAGAATAGAAAACTGGTAAGCTGTCAACGGAATGTGTTCTTATGCCTCCCCATTGACAAGGGCATCTACCAAGTTTTGTTAATTGAGCCGTGAGCTACTGAGAGAAAATTTTGTAAATTGCATTTCATGAGGGTGTTGGCGCTTAATACCTTGGAATTTGCTAAAGTTTAAACTACGTAAGTCGGCAGGATTCGAACTGCGCGGGGAAAACCCAAATGGATTTCTGCTAAGTCCATCGCCCCTAACAAATCCCAGCCACCACTACCGATTGTTGGGACCTGAATACTGAATTCCTTCAATCGCCGAATCATCCTTTCTTCTGTTTGTCAATATGTGCCTGGAAGACATTTGACTGGAGCAGGAGCGGGCAATATTACGGTTCATTTCTGAACATCCTTAAGGAGGCAGAGGGATTTCGTTGCTTTACCTCGACTATCTGTGAGAGTAGAAATACAAGCACAGCATGTCTTGGTTGCAAAGTCCACATGTGTTAGCACAGCCAGGCCCCTGACAGCACCCAAAAGTTAACTATATCAGCCAAGCAACTGAGAAGAAGCAACAGAAAGAACAAAAGGTGTCGTTTTAAACATGAAAAGCGGGGTTACTCCCCGTTTCTATTGTCTTCGGAACTGTCTCGTTATGGGGTAAAAATGCGCCCCCAGCTTTTTGCGTTTAAACCCTTTTAATTTATTTTTTATGTTTAAAGTGCAAAACCTAAATGGTTTCCGTTTCTTTAAAAGTCTTTAAAAATTTTTCGTTTAAATTTCCCAAAGTCCCTCTTAATTTTAGTTCTTTGATTCCTAAAATTTTTTTCCTTTTACTTTTCCCTAGTTTTTTTTTTTTTTTAAAAGACTTGGCGATTAGCAGTGATTGGCGTTTTTCTTCAAAGTCAGTCAAAACGAGGCGTCCAGGCAGGATAAATGCTGTTTTTTTAAAGTTCTGCCCCCCGGACACAAAAAAAAATTCTCTTAAAGCCTTTCCCAAATTTGGAAAGACTGAATATTTTTTGTTTTTTCTAATCCCGAAAAGTCCTTTTTATTGCTCCCAACAGCAGAAAAGGGTTTAAAATTTCCCAAAGTTAAAAAGGGAATTTTATCCGCGGTCTTTATTTCCAAAATTTTTTAAATTTTGGGGGAATTTTTTCTAACAACAAGTTCTGACTCTTTGGATTTGAAGCTTCTTAACAGAAAACAAAAAGTGGGGAACCCCCCGGGGGCCCCCCCGATTTCATCCATTTTAACCCGCCCCCGCCCATGATTTTGTTTACGTAAATTTTTTTTTTTTTTTTTTTTTAAACCTTTTTTATTTAAAAATTAGAATTATTGAGCAAAAGGGGGAAATAAGGGGCCCCTAGTTTCATTGTTACTTATTTTTTTTTAAATTTTCTTTTCAAATTCAAAATTGGACAAAACACCCAAACAAAAAGGGGAAAAAAAACACGCTAAATGTTTTTTAAAAAAAACGGGCAGTATTGTTAAGTTTTTTTTTTGTTTTTTTTTTATTTCTTTTTTCCTTTGGGTTTGGGGAATGAGTAAATTTTTTACTGTCCCCCCTTTTTGGGTTTTTTTTACTTTTTTTGTTTTTTTCCCCAAATCTTAGAAATTTCCCCCCCGGAGTTTTATAAAAAACCCTGAAAAAAAGAAAAAAAGATTTTTTTGGGTTAAAGGTTTATTTTTCCCTTTTAAAATTCCCCCAAGTTTTTGGGTTTTCTTTGAACATTTTTTTTAAATATTGACCCTTTTATTATTTGGTATTTTGGGGGGTTTGAAAATTTCCCCGGGATATTTTTTTAGTTGACTCAAAGTTTTTTGCATTTTCCAAAAGGAATTAATTTTGGGTTGCTCAGTTTCCCTTTTTAAAGAAACTGGTGGTAACAAAAATTTTTTTTCCCCCCTTTATTTTGGATCAAAACCCCTTTTTTTTAAATTGACCGGGCTAGGGGAAAGATTTGAAATTTTTCAGTGGCAATTTAAGGCTTAATACTTGAATTTGCTAAAGTTTAAACCACGTAGCGCAGGATTCAAGCGGGAAACCCAATGGATTTCAAGTCCATCGCCTTTAACCACTCCGCCACGACTACTGACGTAGGGCCTGCAATCGCGCCTGAATTCCTTCAATCGTCGAATCGCCCACTTTCTTCTGTTTGTCAATATGTGCTCTGAAGCATATTTGGACTGGAGCAGGAGCGGTAATATTACGGTCTATTTCTGAACATCCTTAAGGCAGAGAGGATTTCAGCGACTCGATTATCTGTGAGAGTAGAACAGTTAACAGCATGTCTTGGTTGCAAAGTCCACATGTGTTAGCTAAACAGCCAGACCCGAGAAAGAATTCAAAGTTAACTATATCAGCCAAGCAACTGAGAAGAAGCAACAGAAAGAACAAAACGCTCGCTTTTAATCATGAAAGAGCGAGAGTTACTCCCCAGTTTCTATTGTCATAAATAACAGGAAGCTGTCTCTGTTATCGTGGTAAAATGCTAAGCATGTCTCAGCTTGCTGCGTTGAGGCTGCTTATAATTTATTTTGTTATGTTTAAAGTGCAAACACTCTAAAATGGATTGTCCATTAACTTTAATGTCTGTAAAATTTGTCGTTAAAGTTCCAAAGGAATCCGTCTTAATTGTCAGTTCTTTGATTCCTAAAGCCTTATCTTTCTTTTTACTTTCACGTAGTTTTTTTTTTTTCTTTTACACAAGATCTCTGACGATTAGCTAGTGATTGAGCGCTTTTTCATTCAACAGTCAGTCAATACGAGGCAGTCTTTCAGGCAGGATAAATGCTGTTTTTCAACCCGTTCTGCCACGGCGGACACAAAAATAGAATTAACTCTTCAAAGCCTTGTCCAACTTTGTAAAACGACTGAATATTTTTTGTTTTTTCTAATCAGCTGAAAAGTCCCTTTCATTGCTCTAACAGCAGAACGTGCTTATCCAATATTCCAAAGTTAAGAAAGTTAAGGAATATATCCGTGTGCCATAACGGGTTCATAATTCTGGAGACAATTGAAGGGAATCATTGCCTACATAATGCTAACAATGCCTAATCTGACTGCTAAATTTGGACTTTGAAGACATTCTTAACAGAGCGAAACACAACGTAGTCGGCAGGATTCGAACTCTGCGGGGAGACCCCAATGGATTTCTAGTCCATCGCTTTAACCACTCGGCCACGACTACAGGACTCAGCTGCCAGCGATATAGCTTTTAGGCGGTAAATTTCTTTTATTTTTTTTTTTTTTAATTTTCTCTTTCTTTCACTTGTAAAATTACTGTTAATTATTGAGTCTATTGAAGGAAACTACAGTGGTCCCATCATGCTTTCATTTGTTACTTATTTCTTGATTTAAGTTTTCTTTTTGGCTGAATTCTAGTTGAGACACAAAAATTTCACCCGAGAACAAAGGGAGATAAGTAAGAAACACAGCTGATACGGATATTAAGGAAAACAAAGACGGGCGACTGTAGTGTTGCAAGTCGACCGATTGTTTGTCAGCTCTTCTTTACTTCTCCTCTTCTTTAGCCTTTGCTGCCTCGAAGAAGGCTGACGTGCATGATTTACTGATCCCGTTCTTATTAGATTCGTTTCACATCACATGTGAATTCTGTCATTTTCACCCAGAATCATTAGTAAATTTAAGCCTTCAGACCCTGGCAGTCCTTTCACCGTAGCACTGCAACGAAAAGAAATAAATGAGGTTTGTGTTAAAATGGCTTACAGTCTTCCTCTCCAAATTCAGACCAACAAGTGATTTTGAGGCTTAATCTTTGAACACGAATGTTTTAAATCATTAGTATCAATATCAGTATAGTTATGTTTCATTTTGGGGGGTTTGAAACGATGGGTTGAACGGCAGTGATCATTTTCGACTGACCAAATGCTTTGCTGCAGTTTGGCAAAGAATTAATTTGCACAACCCTGCTAGTATTCGGTTTGAAAGAAACGGTAAGCTGTCAAGGGAATGGTTCTTATGCCCCCCATTGATTGCAGCATCTACCTTTTTTGTTAATTGAGCCTGAGCTACGGAGAAGATTTGAAAGAAAAAGGGGGTTGGTTTAAACCCCTTTGAATTTCAAATTTTAAAAACTATAGGGGATTCAACTCCGCGGGGAAAACCCCCAAGGGATTTCAAGTCCATCGCCTTAACCACCGGCCACATACTGACGTAGGTCAACGCTCCAAATTTTCCCAACGCGAATCGCCCTTTCTTCTGTTTGTCCAATATGTGCTTAAGACATTTGATGAGCAGGAGTATATTACGTTTCATTTCTGAAAATCCTTAAGGAGGCAAGGATTTCGCTTACCTATTATTTGAGATAGAAAAACAAGCATGTCTTGCTGTAAAGTCCACATTAAGTTGCTCCCAAGCCAAACCCGAGAAAGAATTCAAGACTATATCAGCAAAGCAATGAGAAGAAGAATAGAAAGAACAAAACGGTCGCTTTAATCGAAAGAGCGTAGAGTTACTCTGTTTCTATTGTCTTTAAATAAGGAAGCTGTCTCTGTTATCGTGAAAATGCTTAAGCATGTCTCAGCTTCCCGGTTTGGGGCTTTTCTATAATTTATTTTGTTATTTTAAAGCAAACACTTAAAATGGATTGTCCGTATTACTTTAATGTCTGTAAATTTAAAAGTTCCAAAGGAACAGCTAATGTAGTTGCTTTGATCCTAAAGCTTATCTTCCTTTCTACTTCTCATTAGTTTTTTTCTTTCCCAAGACTCTGACGAGCGATTGACGTTTCTATTAATATTAATATCAGGCAGTCTTTCAGGCAGTAAATCTGTTTTTCAACCGTTCTGCATCGCACAAAAAATAGAATTAACTCTTCAAAGCCTTGTCTAATTTTAACCAAATTTTTTTTTTGGATTTGAAAAGTCCTTTCACCTAACAGCAAAAGGGTTATCCAATATTCAAAGTTAGAGTAAGGAATATTCCGTGCCTAACGTTCATAATTTTGAGACAATTGAAGGAATCTGGTCTGATATAATGCCAATAATGCTTAATCTGTCAGAATTGGGACTTTGAAGACATTGTAAGCTTAAACAAACGTACTCGTGATTCGAACTCGGGGGGCCCCAATGGATTTCTGGGCCATCGTTAAACACTGGCTCATTACTAAGGACTCAGCTGCCAGCGTTATAAGCTTTAGGAAAATTTTTATTTTTGTTTTTTTTTAATTTTCTTTTTCACTTGTGAAAATTACTGTAATTTGACATGGAAGGAAACTACAGTGCCTCATGCTTGCTTGTACTTATTCTTGATTTATTTTCTTGGCTGAATTAGTTGAGAAAAAATTCTCCCGGAACAAGGGATAAGTAAGAAACACAGCTGATCGATATTTAAGGAAAACAACGACGCATGAGTTAGTGTGCAATTTTAATTTTTGTCAGCTCTCTTTACTTCTCTTCTTTAGCCTTCGCTGCCTCCGAAGAGGCGACGATGATTTACGATCCCCCTTATTAGATTCGTTACATCACATGTGATTTCCCTGTCATTTTACCAGAATCATTAGTAAATTTAAGCCTTCTTCGGGAGAAAATTTTCACCATAGACTGCAAACGTAAAAATAAATGAGGTTTTTTATGAACTTTATGTCTTCAATTTCAAACCAGGAAGTTTTTGGGTTAATCTTTGAACAGCAGTTTTAAATCTCATTATTCATCAGTATAGTTATGTTGGTCACGCTTTGGGGTTGCAAACGAGGGGCTTGAACGAGCTGATTCAATTTCTAGATCATCAAATGCTTTGCTGCACCAGCCAGCGAACTTAACTTTGCACAAGCTGCTCAGTATTCGGGGTGAATAGAAACTGTAAGCTGTCAACGGAATGTGTCCTTATGCTCCATTGATTGCAGATCCAGTTTGTAATTAGTTAAAGCTACTGAGAAGATTTGCAAATTGTATTGTGACTAAGTTGTTTTACTTTAATTTGCTCATTAAATCTAACGAGCGGGATTCAACTCCTGAAACCCAATGATAAGTCCACGCAACTCCCACCTCTGACGACGGAGGCCTGCAATCGCCTTCAATTCCTTCCTAACCCGCCCGCCTTTCTTTTTTGTCAATATGCTCTGAAGATTTGTTGAGGAGGTATATTACGGTTATTTCTGAAATCCTTAAGGGGAAGGTTCAGCCTGACATTGGGGAAATCTTAACAGCATGTTCTGAAAGTCCAATGTGTTAGCTACACAGCCAGACCCCAGAAAAAAATTACGGATAGCAACAAGAGAAGAGCCAATGTAAAAAACGCTTTTAATCGTTTAGACGGTACCCCAGTTTCTTTTTTCAAATAACAGGAAGCTGTCTCTTTATTGAGTTAAATTCCATTGCTATGAGGCTGCTTTAATTTATTTGTTATTTTAAGCAAACTCTAAATATTGTCCGTGTAACTTTAATGTCGTAAAATTTGTCGTTAAATCCAAAGTGAATCCTCTAATTGCCAGTTTTTGATCCTAACCTTGCTTCCTTTTATCATAGTTTTTTTTTTTCTTTACACAGATCTCGGGTTAGCAGTGATTGAGCGCTGTTATTCACAGTCTAATACAGGCATCTTTCAGGCAGTGATAAATGCTTTCTTTAACTCGCTTCAGTACACGGAAGTAAAAAAATAAAATTTACTCTTCAAGCCTTTCCAATTTGTAAACGACTGAATATTTTTTGTTTTTTTTAATCGCTGAAAAGTCCTTCTTTTCTTAACAGCAATATTATCCAATCATTCCAAAGTGTAAGAAAGTTAGGGATATATCCGGTGATAACGGGTCTAATTCTGAGACAATTAAGGAACTTGCCATAATGCCAATGCCTAATCTGACTGCTAAATTTGACTTTGAAGAATCTACCAAGCGAAACATTAAACGTGTCGCAGGATTCAATCGCGTGATCCCTAATGATTTCTAGCCTCGCCTTACAAATGCCACTATTACAGTGACTGGCTGCAGCCATTATTTAGGCTAGCTTTTTTTATTTGTTTTTTTAATTTTCTCTTCTTCATTTTGGAAAATTACTGTTTGGGTCTAATGAAAAATTTTCAGTGTCCCATCATGCTTTCATTTGTTACTTATTTCCTTGATTTAAGTTTTCTTTTGGCTGAATTCTACGTACAAAATTCCCCAAACAAAGGAGATAAGTAAGAAACACAGCTGATAATGGATATTAAGGAAAACAACAAGGCAGGGTAGTGTTGCAAGTAGGCCATTGTTTTCAGTCTTCTTTGATTCTTCCTTTAGCCTTGCTCACTCAAAAGCTAAAGATGATCTTAATCCCGTTGTTATTCTTCAAAATTTTAAGCGTCTTACACAAATCATTATAAACTTGCTCAGCTGGCATTTCTTACCTTGACCTTCAAATTAAAAAAATAATATTTGTTTTAAATTGAAATTTCCCTCTAATTCTACAACAAGTGATTTTGAGCTTAACTTTAAATTTTTTTAAATTTAAGTTCTTCATTAGTATGGCATTTGGTTTAAAATATGGCTGAAAGCAGCTGATCATTTTGACTCACTTAAAACCCGGGCAGTTCAGCCAGGACTTTTCAAAACCTCTCTTGTTTTAACAGAAATGAACCCTAAACGAATCTTTTCCCATTGATTGCAATCTAATTTTTTAATTCCGTGACTTTGAAAATTTGAAATTTTAGGGGGTTAAAGCTTAATACCTAATTATTAAAGTTTAACTAGCAGTTAAACACAATCGGGAAACCCGAATGGATTTAAGTCCATGTTAATCCATTACTTACTGACGGAGGCCTGCAATCGGTTGCGAATCTTTAATCGTGAATCGCCTTTTCTTCTTTTGTCAATTTGCTTCTAAGACATTTGATGAGCAGGAGTGAATATCGTTATTTCTGACATCCTTATAGGGGGAATTCAAAAATTTATTCTATTTAATGATAAAACCCATTGTTAGAAAGTCTTTGGTAAAAGAAGAAAAGATCAGCTTATTCATAAGCAAACGGAAAAAAAAGACAAAATCCTTTTAATATGAAAGGTTAGATCTCCGTTTCTACTGTCAACAAGAGTGTCTCTGCTATCGTTTGCTTACCAATTTCAGTTGTGCGTGAGGCTGCTTATAATTTATTTGTTTAAAGAGCAAAACATTTAAATGGATTGTCCGTGATTATTTATTCTGTAAATTCAGCATGTTAAAGGAACATGCCTTTTTTTTTGATTTAAAGCTATTCTTTCTTATTTCTTAGTTTTTTTTTAAAAGGGCACTGAGTATTAGAACAAAGTTTAGCTGCTTTCTATAACCAGTCATAATAGGCAGGTGCTTTAGTGTAAATGCTGTTTTTCCCTCTTTGCAGCTTACTACCAAAATAGAATTAACTGCTTAAATTTTCCAACTTTGTAAACGATGAATATTTTTTTTTTTTTGGTAAAATTTCCTTCTTGTCGCAGCTAACAAGGCTTTAACCAATTCCAAAGTAAGAAACTAGTAATTATCCGTCCATAAGGGTTCATAATTCTGAGAAATTGAAGGAATCATTCTCAATAATGAACATGCTAACGTGCTAAATTTGGACTTTGAACATTCTTAATAGCAAAACAACGAGCCCGGTTCGAACCTTGGCTGAACAATGGATTTTAGTCCATCGCTAAACACACCTCACAATCGACTCAGTAACATTATAAAGCTTTAAGGTAAATTTATTATTTTTTTTTTAATTTTCTTTTCTTGTGAAATTACTGTTATTATTAGTCTATTGAAGGAAAAAGGTCATATCATTTTATTAGTGTTTATTTTAATTTTTTTTTAATCCATTTGGAAACAAATTTCACCAAGTACAAGATTAACTAAAAGATATTTTATGGTTTAGAAAACACTTAGGTTTGTATTTTCGTTGTTTTCCTTTTTCAATTTCTTTTATGCTCTTTCTCTTCAAAATTCGGGAAAAGGAGCATGTTTACTGATCCCTGTTTTAAATTTCGTTTACATCACATGTGAATATTTACACCCAGAATCATTAGTAAATTTAAGCCTTCTGAAAAATTAGTGCCTTCACCCGTGCACTGCACTAAAGAAATGAGCTTTTTTTAAATTATTAGTTTCCTCTAAATCCTCACCAAGTGATTTTGAGGTTAATCTTACAATTTTTTAAATCATTTATCATACAGTATGTATGTTGTACTTTTGGTGCAAATGGCTTAGGGACCTGATCCATTTTCAATCTGACTCAAATTTGCAGTTCGTCAAAGGACACTTAACTTGCCAGTTGCTAAGTATTCGTTTATAATGTTAACTTCTTTGTTCTATGCCTCCCATTGATTGAGACTCAGTTTTGTTTGAGCTTGAGCTACTGGAAGATTTGAATTTGTATTGGGCTAAGTGGCAGTTAAGGCTTAATCCTTGAATTCTGTAAATTTTAAGACTAAAAAGGGATATTCAGAGGTGAAACCTATGTTCATCCATGCAATCACATTTTCTGACCACTTGGCTTTGGCTCCAATGCTTGAATTTTACTGCCGCTTTTTCTTTGTCAATTGCCTGAAACATTTACTGGACAAGCTAAGTTTCGGTCCATCGAACCCCCAAAGGAGCAGATGGTTTAAGGTTATTTTAGTAGAGAAAGGTTGCTGTTGTTAAGTCCACATTTTTAAAAGACCTAGAAAGAATTCAAAGTTAATTTTAAAGGAATGGGAAGAATACAGAAAATAACGGCTCGCTTTAAATCAAGGGGGTTACCCCAGTTCTATTGTCATAAATACACGGGAACTGTCTCTTTAGTGGAAAAATGCTTAAGCTTTTCCAGCTGTCATTTGGCGCTTTAAATTATTTTGTTTATTTAAAGGAGCAACTTAAATGGATTGTCGGGTGAATTTAAGTTTAAATTTTCGTTAAAGTTCCAAGGAATGCCTTAATTGTCAGTCTTATTCCTAAACTCTTTCCTTTACTGAATTGTTTTTCTTTTACCAAGATCTCTACGGAGTACTTGTTTTCATTCAATAGTCAGTCAATTAGGCAGTCTTGGGGTAAAATCTTTTTCAACCTGTTTCCCTTTATGAACAAAAATAGATTTAACTCTTAAACTTTTTAACTTTTGTAAAACGACTGAAATAATTTTGATTTTTAATGCTAAAAGCTTTCTTTGTAAACAACGGGAAGATGTTATCCAATTTCAAAGTTAAGAAGTTAAATATTCCTGATAACGGTTCATATTCTGAGATATGAAAGGAATCAGCTTCCCCAAATGCAGTACAATGCTAATTGCTGATAAATTTGACTTTGAAGACATTCTAATGAGTAAATTTAAATAAATTCAACCAGGAAACCCTTAAAGGTTTCATCCATCGCCTTAACCCTGATTATCAGCTTTCACCAGCTTGTTTTTAAGTTTGGCAAATTCTTTTTTTTTTTATTTTTTTTTAATTTTTCTTTCTACTTTGAAAATTTTAATTTTGAGATGGAAGGAAAACAGAATCACTTCATTTTACTTATTTCTTGATTTAATTTTCTTTTTGCTAATTCACGCTTGAGACAAAATTCACCCCGAGAACAAAAAGGAGATAAGTAAGAAACACAGCTGAAATGTATTTATAAAGTCGGGACTGAAGTGTTTGCTCATTGTTTGTCAGTCATCTTTAACTTGCATTTTGCTTGCTGTTCGTGACGGTATATTTCTGATCCCTTCTTTTAACATCTTCAATCATGTGAATTCGCACTTTACACCGAACATAGAAAAATTTGCCGGGTTTGAAATTTTTCCTTTTAACAAAAGAATAAAGGTTTTGTTAAATGGTTTTATTTTCCTCCAATTGTCCCCCAAATGTTTGGCTTAATTTGAATTCATGTGTTTTAAATCATTATCAATATAGTAAGTTATTGGTCACTGCTTGGGGAACATAGAGGTTGAACGGCACTGATCATTTCCTGGCTGATTCAAATGCTTTGCTGCATCTTTGCCAAACACTTACTTCATCTCCTTTCATTGTGGTTGGAAAATGTAATGAACGAATGTGTTCTTATGCCCCATTGATTGTGCTACCAAGTTTTTGAATTGAGCCTGAGCTCTGGAAAATTTGCAAATTATTGGCAGTGGAAGTTAAGGCTTAATACCTTGAATTTCTAAAGTTTAACTTGAGCGCATGATCTAATTTTGGAATTATAAATTTCAAAGTTCATCGTTACCACTTCAATTGTCACTAGTTTAGCCGACGATTGATCATTCCTTAAGCATCGCATCTCTCTTTTTGTCAATGTGCCTAAAGAATTTGACTGGAAGACGTAAATTACGGTTCTAACCCTTAAGAGCAGGAAGGATTTTAATTATCCGTTTATGGAGAAGACTTAAAGCATTTCTGAAGTCAATTAGTAGATACAAGCAGCTCCCGAGAGATCAAAGTTAACTATCAGCAAGCAACTGAGAAGAAAAAGTAAAAAAGGCCACTAATCAGAAGAGCAGAGTTACTCCTGTTTCTATTGAAAAAACCAATTTCTCTTTTGGTAAAATGCTTAAGCATTTTCCTTGCTTTGCGTGAAGGTTTATTTTTTTTAGCTTTGGATTGTGTTATCTCTAAAATTTCATTAAATATCTTAATAGTCAGTTCAACGCCTTAATCATTACAAGTTTTTTCCTTAATTTAATTGATTTGTTTTAACTAGTTCTTAGCAAAGTTTTAAGCACAAAATAAATATTAACTAAAATGAATTTCAAAGGAATTTTTTTTTAAATCTTTCTATTTCACTGTTTTCAAAAAAGGAAAGCAAGTGATCCGGCAACAATATTCTAGCAATGGGACTTGCCAATAATGCAATCAACCCACTAAACTAAAATTTTAATAACTTTATCGAAATATTGAATGTATGTTAACACTCCCCCCGTCATATATATTTTAAATTTTTTATTATTTTTTAATTTTTAAATTCTAGAAAATTAAGTATATTGAGCTATAAGGAAACTAGGGGGCCACATTTATGTATTTTTTGTTTTTTCTTCCCAAGATTTACCCAAAACGGATAAGAACCCTATAGCGATTAGCTTCAAACCGTATTTTTATCCCTCTTTTTCTACCTTCTCCTTAGCTGCAGAAAAGTATAGTTTTAACTTTTGATTTTCCAATTCAATCTTTTGGCATTTTCACCGATAAAAATAACATGAGTTTTAAGGCAAGGGTTTCAAGTGGAGGTTTTAGTCTTCTAAATTTCTTATTTTGTGAATTAATGCATGTTTATCTTTTATTGAAGGTTACTGATTCTTTGCCCCAAATTGCGCATTACTTAGATTATGGCCCATTTTTAAATTTGGAACGACTTACCTTCTGTAGAAAAAAAGGTTTTTAAGATGTTTAATCAATTGATTTCAAGCATGCTTTTATCCCAAAGGGTAAATTTTAGGCGTCTTCATATTGAACGCTTTAAAAACAAACGCTGGGAAAAGCTAGTCTGACTTAAGGTAGCCATTTTGCAACTCATTTGAAACGTGAAATTTGTTTATGTTGAAGCACTTAACGACGTAATTTACTATTAACATTAACGGACAATGTTCATGCTCCTACCACAAGAACTCAGTTTTCACACAGAAGCGCATGCTCTTTAAGTCTAGCAAATTTGAGAGAACATAACGTTTTTAACTAAAAAGGGTTCCCGTTTTTTAAAAATTAATTTTTTAAAACAATGTTACAGCCACTTTAATATATTTTTTTTAACAAAAATTGTCTTTTATGCCTAAATATTCCATTCTAGTTTAAAATTCTTGTTCAGTTGCTTCCTTCACTATATGATTTTCTAATTTTACTTTTAAAGGAAATTTGATTCTATCTACAATTTTGATAAACAACCGTTATTTTTTATTTAAGCTAATCCTCTATGTAATTTTTTAAATTTAAGTAAAGTATGTCATGCTAATCATAAAATTTCAAGAAAAAGAGTAACCCAACGGACAAAAAGACAAATCTATTGCCAATCTATTGGAGCTGTTCTTTAGCTCAAAGGTACTTTTTATTCTAAAAGCATTATTTTGAAGCTTTTGAATTAAATCACTCTCATAATTATTATTTTATTGTTAAATTCTGCAACATGAATACGTTATTTTGGAAAAATGGCAATTCATTCGGACTGATAAATTTTTTGCCGTAATGTATTTGGGGCTTTTAAACTTTATTATGATTCACGAAACTGAATTACCTTCTTTATCCTTCTTTATTTCCTTTTGCAGAATAAAATTTACCCCAAGATTTCAAACACCAAAGATTGATTTTAAAAAGTTTTTACTTACCTTTTCCAGTTTTTCCCTCTTGTTAAAAGATTTGCATTTCTGCCTCAGTTGTCAATTTTGAGCATTACATCTTTATACTAATAAAATTGTGCATCAAGGTTAATTTGCTTGTAATCTACATTTTAACACAGCTTAATTAAATTAAGCATTTTATTTCTAAGTTATTTGCAGGTTAGGCCCTTGAGGAAAAAAGCTACTCGGACTCACAAGTTTGCAAGCTTGAACATTACAAATGCGTTGCAATGTTAATTGTTTCCCTTTTTGTCATTTCGAGCATAGAGGAATTTATGCTGAATACTTAAGGTTTTACCCTGGCTGAAGTTGACCGGACAATACAGTTAACACACAAAAAGAAGCCACTGTAGCTAATGACAAGCAAAAGCCCTTTATTGCAAAACCTATTTAATGTAATACAGTTTCGTATTAAATTTAAAAAGTTGTTTATTAAGATGGGTTTCTTATTTGTTAAAAATTGATCCAATCCTAAAATTTAGTTTGTCCAAAAATTTTAATTTAATAAAAATTTGCTTTTTTTTATCTTAAGTTCAATTGCTTTCAATGTGGCCTTATTGCTTCTTCTACTTCAAAGATTTTTTTTTTAAAATTTTTTTCAACGCCAAAAGGATTAGCTTACTTCATTCAACATAAATTGTAAAGTTTCAGTCAATTTTTTTTCACCTTCCACCCATAAAAGAATAACTTCTTAACCCAAATTTGTAAATGTAATTTGTTTTTCCCTCAAAGTCCATAATTGGCAATTGAGCAGTTATCTATATTCCAACGTTAAAAATTTTGATTAAATCCTAAAGGTTAAACAATTAAATGGGAATTCTTCCTTAGAACCAATAATTTCTTCATTGCTTAACCAACGGCAAAACAATCAGGCCAGTTAACTTAGGAATATTTTTTGTTCATTTCTTTTTTTAATTTGAAAAAAATTTTATATGCTAAGGAAACAAGTGCTTTTTTTTTTTAATTTTTTTTTAATTTAAGTTATTGGTAATTATTTTGAAGACACAGGTCAATTTAGACAACTTAGGATTTAGGAAACGTAGCTATTCGGGAAGTCAAATTTTTCTTTTGAAAACTCCTCTTTTAGTTTGGCCAAGAGGGCCGCTGTTTATTTATTTTCTTCTATTAATCTTTCTCCTTTTCCTTTTACCAATATTCCAAAAGAAAAGGTTACTCCCCTTTTAAAACTAAGAAATTAGTTTGGATGTTAGTCTCTTCATCAGCCCAAATTTTAACAAGGTTTTTTAAATTTCTACATTTTTTAATATTTAATCAATTATTTGTCATTTCACCAAGTTTTAATATTTTTTAACACTATATTTTGACTTAAGATAACGTTTGCCTAAGGCGTTATTTTCCATTAGTTTAAAGTATTAAGGAACTTAATGCTTTCCCAATGCATATTTTTTACAGTAGGGAGCTGATGTGTTTAAAATTTTGGGGCTAATTTTTAAGCCCATGCTTGCAGAGTTAAATTTGTTAAAGGTGGTTACCATAGTTTTAATTAAAAATTAAGCCCCCAATCGCTCCCAATTTACAATCCAGCCTTAATTTGAATTTGACTCTGCTTACAAATTTCAAGTTTTTGGAATCTTTTGGCTAATTCGACTCTAGGGCGGTTAACTTGGGGAAACCTAAAAGTAGTACCCAACCTAGCATTCAATGCAACAACAGCCAACCTGAGATTAAATTACTTATAGAAAAACGAAAATAGAAGCAAAAGCTGTTAATCTAGAGAAACGCCTTTATTGAAAATCAGATGTGTACTGAAATGCTTAGTTGCATTCCATGTTGCTCCCAAAACCTAAAGTTTTATTTTTATTTAAAATGTAAAATTCAAAAATTGCCGTTATTTTAATTTCTAAAGTTTCCATTTCCATGGATCATTAATTTCTTTTTTTTAAAAATTCTTTTATTTTTTCTTTTAACAAGTTCTCATTGATTGGGCTTTTTAAAGATCATTTCACATTTTTCAGGAGTTTTCAAATTTTTATTTTCACTTGCCGACACAAATAGAATTAACTTTAAACCTTTTTTTGTAAAACGACTGAAATTTTTTTTTTTGTAAAAATCCTTTCATTCTCAACAGCAGACAGTCTTGGAATATTCCAAGTTAAAAATTAAGGAATACACGGGCCAAGGTTAAATATTTAAATTAAGGAATCATTGCCTACATAATTAACAACCTAATCTGACTGTAAATTTGACTTTAAGACATTCTAAACAGCCAAACAAATCGACCAATCCGCCCGGCGGGCCCATGGTTTAACCATCGCCAAAGCCCTCTAATGCTAGGTTAATTTTTAAATTTATTTTGTTTTTTTTTTTTGGAAAAATACTGTATTTTGATCTATGGAGGAAACTACAGTGGCCCCATATCTTTACTTATTCTTTGGGATTTAAGTTTTTTTTAATTTATGGAAAAATTACCAGAACAAGGGAATGTAAGAAACACAGTGATATGTATTAAGAAACAAGACGTCTGTATTGCATGGGGCGATTTTTGTCCTTTTTTTCTCCTTTTCTTAGCCTTTGCTGCCCCCGAAAGGGAGGATTTTAGACCCGCTTATTAGATTCGTTTAAACCATGTGAATTTGCATTTCACCCAAACATTAGTAAATTTAACCTTCACCTGGCAGTCCTTCTCCTAGCGCAACTCAAAAAATAAATGAGTTTCTAAAGGCTTCTTTCCCCAAATTGACCAACATGTGATTTTGAGGCTTAATCTTTGAACACGACTGTTTTTTAAATCATTAGTATCAATATCAGTATAGTTATGTTGGTCACTGCTTTGGGGGTTTGCAACGTATGGCGCTTGAACGGCAGCTGATCATTTTCTAGACTGCACTCAAATGCTTTGCTGCAGTCTAGCCGAAAGGACACTTAACTTGCAGCGCCTTTAGTATTCAAGTGAACAGAAACTGGTAAGCTGTCAACGGAATGTGTTCTTATGCCTCCCATTGATTGCAGCATCTACCAGTTTTTGTTAATTGAGCCGTGAGCTACTGAGAAGATTTGCAAATTGTATTGGGCGAGTGGCGTTAAGGCTTAATACCTTGAATTTGCTAAAGTTTAAATCCACGTAGCCGGGCAGGATTGAACCGCTTGTGAAACCCCAATGGATTTCAAGTCCATCACCTTAACCACTCGGCCATACTACTGACTGTAGGGCCCTGCAATCGCTTCTGAATTCCTTCAATCGCCGAATCGCCCTTTCTTCTGTTTGTCAATATGTGCTCTGAAGACATTTGGACTGGAGCAGGAGCGGTAATATTACGGTCTATTTCTGAACATCCTTAAGGAGGCAGAGGATTTCAAGCTTACTCGATTATCTGTGAGAGTAGAACAGTTAACAGCATGTCTTGGTTGCAAAGTCCACATGTGTTAGCTACACAGCCAGACCCCGAGAAAGAATTCAAAGTTAACTATATCAGCCAAGCAACTGAGAAGAAGCAACAGAAAGAACAAAACGCTCGCTTTTTAATCATGAAAGAGCGAGAGTTACTCCCCAGTTTCTATTGTCATAAATAACAGGAAGCTGTCTCTGTTATCGTGGTAAAATGCTTAAGCATGTCTCAGCTTGCTGCGGTTGAGGCTGCTTATAATTTATTTTGTTATGTTTAAAAGTGCAAACACTCTAAAATGGATTGTCCGCATTATCTTTAATGTCTGTAAAATTTGTCGTTAAAGTTCCAAAGGAATCCGTCTTAATTGTCAGTTCTTTGATTCCTAAAGCCTTATCTTTCCTTTTACTTTCATATAGTTTTTTTTTTTTTCTTTTACACAAGATCTCTGACGATTAGCGAGTGATTGAGCGTTTTCTCATTCAACAGTCAGTCAATACGAGGCAGTCTTTCAGGCAGGATAAATGCTGTTTTTCAACCCGCTCTGCCACACGGCGGACACAAAAATAGAATTAACTCTTCAAAGCCTTGTCCAACTTTGTAAAACGACTGAATATTTTTTTGTTTTTTGTAATCGCTGAAAAGTCCTTTCATTGCTACTAACAGCAGACACGTGCTTATCCAATATTCCAAAGTTAAGAAAGTTAAGGAATATATCCGTGTGCCATAACGGGTTCATAATTCTGAGACAATTGAAGGGAATCATTGCCTACATAATGCTAACAATGCCTAATCTGACTGCTAAATTTGGACTTTGAAGACATTCTTAACAGAGCGAAACACAAGCGTAGTCGGCAGGATTCGAACCTGCGGGGAGACCCCAATGGATTTCTAGTCCATCGCCTTTAACCACTCGGCCACTACTACAGGACTCAGCTGCCAGCTATATAGCTTTAGGCGGTAAATTTCTTTTTTTTTATTTGTTTTTTTTTTTTTTAATTTTCTCTTTCTTTCACTTGTGAAAATTACTGTTAATTATTGAGTCTATGGAAGGAAACTACAGTGGTCCCATCATGCTTTCATTTGTTACTTATTTCTTGATTTAAGTTTTCTTTTTTGGCTGAATTCTATGTTGAGACACAAAATTTCACCCGAGAACAAAGGGAGAGAAGTAAGAAACACAGCTGATACGGATATTAAGGAAAACAACGACGGGCGACGTGTAGTGTTGCAAGTGCGGAGCCGATTGTTTGTCAGCTCTTCTTTACTTCTCCTCTTCTTTAGCCTTTGCTGCCTCCGAAGAAGGCTGACGTGCATGATTTACTGATCCCCGTTCTTATTAGATTCGTTTCACATCACATGTGAATTCTGTCATTTTTCACCCAGAATCATTAGTAAATTTAAGCCTTCAGACCCTGGCAGTACCTTTCACCCGTAGCACTGCAACGAAAAGAAATAAATGAGGTTTGTGTTAAAATGGCCTTACAGTCTTCCTCTCCAAATTCAGACCAACAAGTGATTTTGAGGCTTAATCTTTGAACACGACTGTTTTTTAAATCATTAGTATCAATATCAGTATAGTTATGTTGGTCACTGCTTTGGGGGTTTGCAACGTATGGCGCTTTGAGCGGCAGCTGATCATTTTCTAGACTGCACTCAAATGCTTTGCTGCAGTCTGTGCCGAAAGGACACTTAACTTTGCAATTGCTGCGCTGTTCAGTATTCGTGTTGTGAACAGAAACTGGTAAGCTGTCAACGGAATGTGTTCTTATGCCTCCCATTGATTGCAGCATCTACCAGTTTTTGTTAATTGAGCCGTGAGCTACTGAGAAGATTTGCAAATTGTATTGGGCGAGTGGCAAGTTAAGGCTTAATACCTTGAATTTGCTAAAGTTTAAATCCACGAGCCGCAGGATTCAACCCGCGCTGGGAAACCCCAATGGATTTTCAAGTCCATCGCCTTTAACCACTCGGCCACTAACTACTGGCGGTAGGGCCCTGCAATCGCTACTGAATTCCTTCAATCGCCAGAATCGCCCTTTCTTCTGTTTGTCAATATGTGCTCTGAAGACATTTGGACTGGAGCAGGAGCGGTAATATTACGGTCTATTTCTGAACATCCTTAAGGAGGCAGAGGATTTCAAGCGATTCGATTATCTGTGAGAGTAGAACAGTTAACAGCATGTCTTGGTTGCAAAGTCCACATGTGTTAGCTACACAGCCAGACCCCGAGAAAGAATTCAAAGTTAACTATATCAGCCAAGCAACTGAGAAGAAGCAACAGAAAGAACAAAACGTGCTCGTTTTAATCATGAAAGAGCGAGTTACTCCCCAGTTTCTATTGTCATAAATAACAGGAAGCTGTCTCTGTTATCGTGGTAAAATGCTTAAGCATGTCTCAGCTTGCTGCGTTGAGGGCTTATAATTTATTTTGTTATGTTTAAAAGTGCAAACACTCTAAAATGGATTGTCCGCGATTAACTTTAATGTCTGTAAAATTTGTCGTTAAAGTTCCAAAGGAATCCGTCTTAATTGTCAGTTCTTTGATTCCTAAAGCCTTATCTTTCCTTTTACTTTCCGTAGTTTTTTTTCTTTTTTTACACAAGATCTCTGACAATTAGCGAGTGATTGAGCGTTTTCTCATTCAACAGTCAGTCAATACGAGGCAGTCTTTCAGGCAGGATAAATGCTGTTTTCAACCCGTTCTGCCACACGGACA
This sequence comes from Polypterus senegalus, assembly GCF_016835505.1. NCBI lineage: Eukaryota > Metazoa > Chordata > Cladistia > Polypteriformes > Polypteridae > Polypterus > Polypterus senegalus. Next base: position 43,725 of record NW_024380695.1, on the reverse strand, counting down.
CAAAAATAGAATTAACTCTTCAAAGCCTTGTCCAACTTTGTAAAACGACTGAATATTTTGTTTTTTTTCTAATCGCTGAAAAGTCCTTCTTTCATTGCTCCTAACAGCAGACACGTGCTTATCCAATATTCCAAAGTTAAGAAAGTTAAGGAATATATCCGTGCCATAACGGGTTCATAATTCTGAGACAATTGAAGGGAATCATTGCCTACATAATGCTAACAATGCCTAATCTGACTGCTAAATTTGGACTTTGAAGACATTCTTAACAGAGCGAAACACAAGCGAAGTCGGCATGGATTCGAACTCCGCGCGGGGAGACCCCAATGGATTTCTAGTCCATCGCCTTTAAACACTCGACGATCATACAGGACTCAGCTGCCAGCGATATAGCTTTAGGCGGTAAATTTCTTTGTTTTTGTGTTTTTTTAATTTTCTCTTTCTTTCACTTGTGAAAATTACTGTTAATTATTGAGTCTATGGAAGGAAACTACAGTGGTCCCACTCATGCTTTCATTTGTTACTTATTTCTTTGATTTAAGTTTTCTTTTTGGCTGAATTCTATGTTGAGACACAAAATTTCACCCGAGAACAAAGGGAGATAAGTAAGAAACACAGCTGATACGGATATTAAGGAAAACGACGGCGGGCGATGGTAGTGTTGCAAGTGCGGAGCCGATTGTTTGTCAGCTCTTCTTTACTTCTCCTCTTCTTTAGCCTTTGCTGCCTCCGAAGAAGGCTGACGTGCATGATTTACTGATCCCCGTTCTTATTAGATTCGTTTCACATCACATGTGAATTCTGTCATTTTTCACCCAGAATCATTAGTAAATTTAAGCCTTCAGACCCTGGCAGTACCTTTCACCCATAGCACTGCAAATAAAAGAAATAAATGAGGTGTTTGTTAAAATGGCCTTACAGTCTTCTTCTCTCTCCAAATTCAGACCAACAAGTGATTTTGAGGCTTAATCTTGAAACACGACTGTTTTTAAATCATTAGTATCAATATCAGTATAGTTATGTTGGTCACTGCTTTGGGGGTTTACAAACGTATGGCGTTTGAACGGCAGCTGATCATTTTCTAGACTGCACCCCAATGCTTTGCTGCAGTCTGTGCCGAAAGGACACTTAACTTTGCACAAGCGCTTGTTCAGTATTCGTGGTTGTGAACAGAAACTGGTAAGCTGTCAACGGAATGTGTTCTTATGCCTCCCATTGATTGCAGCATCTACCAGTTTTTGTTAATTGAGCCGTGAGCTACTGAGAAGATTTGCAAATTGTATTGGGCGAAAGTGCAAGTTAAGGCTTAATACCTTGAATTTGCTAAAGTTTAAACTACGTAGCCGGCAGGATTCGAACCTGCGCGGGAAACCCTAATGGATTTCCAAGTCCATCGCCTTAACCACTCGGCCAATACTACTTTCTGACGCAGGGCCCTGCACCGCGCCTGAATTCCTTCCAATCGTCTGAATCGCCCTTCTTTCTTCTGTTTTGTCAATATGTGCTCTTGAAGACATTTGACTGGAGCTGGAGCAGTAATATTTACGGTCTATTTCTGAACATCCTTAAGGCAGCAGAGGATTTCAAGCTTAATTCGATTATCTGTGAGAGTAGAACAGTTAACAGCATGTCTTGGTTGCAAAGTCCACATGTGTTAGCTACACAGCCAGACCCGAGAAAGAATTCAAAGTTAACTATATCAGCCAAGCAACTGAGAAGAAGCAACAGAAAGAACAAAACGCGTGCTCGTTTTAATCATGAAAGAGCGAGAGTTACTCCCCAGTTTCTATTGTCATAAATAACAGGAAGCTGTCTCTGTTATCGTGGTAAAAATGCTTAAGCATGTCTCAGCTTGCTGCGTTGAGGCTACTTATAATTTATTTTGTTATGTTTAAAAGTGCAAACACTCTAAAATGGATTGTCCGCATTAATTTAATGTTAAAATTTTCGTAAAGTTCCAAAGGAATGGCCTTAATTGTCAGTTCTTTGATTCCTAAAGCCTTATCTTTCCTTTACTTTCATGTAAGCTTTATTTTCTTTACACAAGATCTCTGACATTAGCGAAAGTGATTGAGGTTTCTTCAACAGTCATAATGTAGCAGTCTTTCAGGCAGGATAAATGCTGTTTTTCAACCCGTTGTTTACTGGACATAAAATAGAATTAACCTTCAAAGCTTGTCCAACTTTGTAAAACGACTGAATATTTTTGTATTTTTTCTAATCGCTGAAAAGTCCTTTCATTGTCTACTAACAGACAGCGTGTTATCCAATATTCCAAATTAGAAGTTAGAATATATCCGATGCTAAAGGGTTCATAATTTGAGACAATTAAGGGAATCATTGCCTTAAAGCTACAATGCCTAATCTGACTGCAAATTTGCTTTGAAGACATTCTTAACAAGTAAACCAACTAGTTCGCAGGATTCAACCTGCAGGAGACCCCAATGAATATTAGTCCATCGCCTTAACCACTGCATACTACAGGACTCAGCTGCCAGCTTATAGTAGCTTTAGGCTGTAAATTTCTTTTATTTGTTTTTTTTTAATTTTCTTTTCTTTCATTGTAAAATTACGTTAATTATTGTCTATGGAATGAAACTTATGGTCCCAATCTTTATTGTTACTAGATCTTGATTTAAGTTTTCTTTTGTGAATTCAGTGAGCAAAAATTTTACCCAGAACAAAGGGAGAAAGAGAAACAAGCTGAACGATATTAAGTAAACAACGAGGGTAGTAGTTGCAAGTGAATGGCTTGTTTGTCACTCTTCTTACTTCCTTATTTAGTTCTCTCAAAGCTGTCAATTAGATTATTTCCTTTTAATCGTTCTCATTGTAATTGCATTTTCACCAATATTCAAATTAAAGTTTGACCTGTCTTTCACTAGATGAACGAAAGAAATAATGTTTATTAAATGCACTCTTCCTAAATTAACTAAAGTATTTTGAGCTTAATTGAACACATGTTTTAAACATATACAATTCAGTATTAGATTAGCCGCTTTGGTGCAACTATGCAGCTTAAGCATATCTTTTTATGCATAAATTTTTTGTTTATTGTTAAGTTTAATTACTTAGCTAGTTAATTCAGTTTACAACTTGAAGTGTCAAGTTTGTTTATCTCCTTATATTTGGACACAGTTTTGCAATTAGATAATGAAAAGTTTGAAATTTTTGGAAGTAAGCGAAGCTTAACCTGAATTTGTTAATATCTTACTGCCAGGATCTCTTACTGCGAAACCCAATGGATTTAAGTCCATGCTTTAACATTCTCCATTACTCTGTATTATTATGCTTATAATTACTTCAATTTTTTCTGTTTAATATGTGCTAAAGATTTGACTAAGGACTGATTATTTGCTTCTTTAAACCTTAGAGGCAAGATTTTTATACTTTCTTGTAGTAAGTTTCATTTTGTTTGCAAAGTCCAATGGTTAGTAAGCGCTATTAGAAGAATTCAAAGTAATTATAGCTCACATGAAAGAAACTGAAGAAACTGTAGCTTTACTGAAGAGAGTATCCAGTTTTATGATAAATACGGAAGTTCTCTGTATCGTGGTAAAATGTTAATGTCCAGCTTAAGTTAGTTTGAATTTAGTTGGTTTAAAATGCATCATATTTATTCTCGCGATTAACTTTACTGAGGAAATTTTGTCTTAGTTCAAGGAATCCTTAATTCGTTCTTATTCCAAGCTTGATTCCTTTACTCATGTTTTTTTTTTTTTTTCAAAGATTTGGACGATTATGGATGAGCGTTCATTCACGTCAGTAATACGAGGCAGTCTTTAGAGGATAATGCTGTTTTTAACCCTGTATACGGACTATTTAAAATAGAATTACTTTCAAAGCCTGCCAATTTGAAAACTATATATTTTTGTTTTTTTGAATGTAAAATCTCTTGCTTAACAGAACTCGTTGTCTAATTTCATAGTTAAGAAAGTTAGCAATTATCGTGTGCATATGTCTAATTCTGCAATTGAGGAATTCTAATTGCTTATAAAGCCTAATCTATAAATTTGGCTTTAAAATCTTAATGAGTAAGTTCAAAATGTAAGTTGCAGGATTCAACCTCTGTAGACCAATGATTAGTCTGCTTTACCATCTAAAGAAGCTAGCTGCCACTTAAGTTTAGGAAATTTTTTTGATTATTTTTTAAATCTCTTCTTTCATGAAAATTACTTTAATTTTATCTATGGAAGAATCAGTGTCCTATGTTTATTGAATTTTATTAGTTCTTTGCGAAGTTTACGTTCAACATTAAATTCAAATTTTTAGACAAGAAGTGTCAAAAGTATACTTTAAGAGAACTATGCTTAAGCTATCTTTACACATGCTTTTAACTTCTTAGTACTCTTTACTTGCTTCGAAATATGGTATTTTTATCCTCTTTTAATTCTTCATATACTGTAATCTTCTTACAATTTATAAATTTTTTATTTATCTGAATTTTCACCCTAGCACTAAGAAATATATTTGAGTTAGTAAAATGTTAATCTCTTCATTACAACTGTTTTAGTTAATTTGGATCTATTTTTAGATATTCACAAATGTAAGTAGTTATACGCTTAGGTTTAATTATGCTTTAATTCGATCTTTAGACTATATCTTTGCGACATTGTATTTACATTTACTTTGCTACTTTCAGATGTGTTGAAATGACTTAATGTTTTTTATCTCCATTGTTCAATTCAATTTTGTTAATTGCGGACATTTCAGATTTATTTTAAGTATTGTTTGGGTTAGGCTTAACATTGAATTTCATTAACCAATCCCAGATTCGCCCTACAAAATTGATTTCAATCATATTAATTTTCATGCTTTGGGGTTTGAACTGCTAAGAATTCTCAATTGATACTCATTTTCTGTTGCAATGTCTCAAGGAATTTGACGACGGCGTATGAATCATAACTTTGATCTAAGAGAGGGGTTTGCATGTCATTTTGAGATGACAGTTAAGTTGCTGTTCGAAAGCATGATTCTACAGCAAGCGCGAATTAATACCTGAATTGTGCAACAAGTTAGCGAGATCAAGACAATGCTTTTAACTTGAAAGAGCTTATCCCATTTTTTGAAGAAGAGCGTTTTCGTGAAATTCTAAGCAGTTAACTCGGCTTGAGCTCTTGATAATTTTTTTATATTAAGCACTAAAGATTTTAATTACTTTACATCTAAAATTTGCGAATTCAAAGAACTCTATTGTTTTGATCAAGTTTCTTCTTTTACTTCCAAGTTAGATCTTTCAAATTCAATTTGAAGAGTTAAGCTTCAGTTCAAAGTAGTAATTGAATTTTCAGCAAGCATAAAGGGTTAATACTTAATGAAGTCGCAAAAAAAATTAACTTCACTTGTCAAGTTTATTATATTTTTTTGTTTTTATGTAAATTTAAAAGTCTTCTTTTAAGCTTAATTTTTTTTAAAGTTCAAAGTAAGGCTTAATTAATTTTCTAACCTACTTTCTTTATTCAATGATTTTTTTTTAATTTTACATTAAGCTAATTATTATTTCAATTTCAATTGACTTCAGATTAAAGTTTTATTCAAACCTTCAGTATGACTTCGGAGGAAAATGGATTTTCCTTCAACTCCTCAACTATAAAGACTAAATTTATTTTTTAATAAATTTTAGCATAATTTCTTTTTTTATTGTTTTTATTAATTTCTTAGAATTAAGAAATATACGTCAAGTTAGGTTAATCTGCAGAGTCTGACATTCTTATTTGTACTTAAATCTATTAAATTTCATTTGAGAATTCTTTGAGCACAAATTTTCCTGTTAATTATACGGGAAGCTGTGCAGTATTAGGACAAGCTGCACTATTTTTGCTGCCTTTGTTTTCATTTGTATTCTTTTTTTTATTTTTTCCCAAAATTATCTATTTATAATTCTTTTATTATTTAGATACATGGTCTTGATTTGTTTCCCAATTTTTAATTTCTTTTGACCTTATGCCTTAAAGCTGCGGGAGTAATGAGATAAATGTAGTGTTTATGGTTTAGCATTCTTGATTTTCCGACTTGATTTGCTTCTCTTACCCGAGTTCTTTACCTATCAAATCGATATTATACTTTAATGTTTGATGTTTGACCATATCCTTCAACTTTAACATAGTTTTAACCTTGACCTGTTTACATATGTCTAAGTTACTAACTTGACAGGTTTTAGTTGGGTTTAACAAATTTAAACTTACATATTTTTTCTTGTTGATTCATCGATTTTTTGTATTCCAGCTTTGGATAGTTTGGTGCAATGTATTGCATTATTTCCATTGCAGATTAATTTTATAATGCGTATGAACTATGTGAGGTCCATGATTTTTTGGTGAACTTAACTTGCCTGGATTATCTAGCTGGATCTGCAGTGAGATTTTAATCTGCAAGAATCCTTGATTTGGTCAAGGCTTAACTGGCTGATTTAATCCAGGCGCTATTACTCTGAAACCTGAATGGTCAGCTGCTTTAATCCTGTCATACTTTGTTAAGCATGAGTTGTTGAATGACTGGTCAGTTCTAACCTGTTTCGGAGAGAATTCAGGTACATTTGAAAGAACTAGTATTAGATTTGAAAACAAAGTGTTTAGTAATCATAATGTGTAGCATCAAGATTATTATTAAACAGAAGCAAGAGTACAGAAAAAAATTCATTTTATAAGCAGCATGAGTACTCTATTTATTTGTATGATTTAAAGGATCACTTAAAATGGTAAATGTCCATTCATTTAATGTAAATTTGTGTTAATTCTATATTGCATTTATTTGTCAGTCTTTATCAAAGCCATTTTTTTTTATGTTTAAAATTTTTATTCCAAGGATTTAATTTCTTTAGTTTATATTTTCTTTTATTCATTTATTTTAGTCTTTTTTCAAATAAAGTATTTTACTTTTTCACACGATACAGAATATTATCTTTCAGGCATATCAACTTTTTAACCACTGCTTTTTGTTTAAATTTCTTTGTTTTTTTTTTTTTTTTAATTTTCTCTTTCTTTCACTTGTGAAAATTACTGTTAATTATTGAGTCTATGGAAGGAAACTACAGTGGTCCCATCATGCTTTCATTTGTTACTTATTTCTTGATTTAAGTTTTCTTTTTGGCTGAATTCTATGTTGAGACACAAAATTTCACCCGAGAACAAAGGGAGAGAAGTAAGAAACACAGCTGATACGGATATTAAGGAAAACAACGACGGGCGACGTGTAGTGTTGCAAGTGCGGAGCCGATTGTTTGTCAGCTCTTCTTTACTTCTCCTCTTCTTTAGCCTTTGCTGCCTCCGAAGAAGGCTGACGTGCATGATTTACTGATCCCCGTTCTTATTAGATTCGTTTCACATCACATGTGAATTCTGTCATTTTTCACCCAGAATCATTAGTAAATTTAAGCCTTCAGACCCTGGCAGTACCTTTCACCCGTAGCACTGCAACGAAAAGAAATAAATGAGGTTTGTGTTAAAATGGCCTTACAGTCTTCCTCTCCAAATTCAGACCAACAAGTGATTTTGAGGCTTAATCTTTGAACACGACTGTTTTTTAAATCATTAGTATCAATATCAGTATAGTTATGTTGGTCACTGCTTTGGGGGTTTGCATCGTATGGCGTTTGAACGGCAGCTGATCATTTTCTAGACTGCACTCAAATGCTTTGCTGCAGTCTGTGCCGAAAGGACACTTAACTTTGCACAAGCGCGTTCAGTATTCGTGTTGTGAACAGAAACTGGTAAGCTGTCAACGGAATGTGTTCTTATGCCTCCCATTGATTGCAGCATCTACCAGTTTTTGTTAATTGAGCCGTGAGCTACTGAGAAGATTTGCAAATTGTATTGGGCGAGTGGCAAGTTAAGGCTTAATACCTTGAATTTGCTAAAGTTTAAACTACGTAGCCGGCAGGATTCGAACCTGCGCGGGGAAACCCCAATGGATTTCAAGTCCATCGCCTTAACCACTCGGCCACGACTACTGACGGTAGGGCCCTGCAATCGCGCCTGAATTCCTTCAATCGTCGAATCGCCGCTTCTTCTGTTTGTCAATATGTGCTCTGAAGACATTTGGACTGGAGCAGGAGCGGTAATATTACGGTCTATTTCTGAACATCCTTAAGGAGGCAGAGGATTTCAAGCGACTCGATTATCTGTGAGAGTAGAACAGTTAACAGCATGTCTTGGTTGCAAAGTCCACATGTGTTAGCTACACAGCCAGACCCCGAGAAAGAATTCAAAGTTAACTATATCAGCCAAGCAACTGAGAAGAAGCAACAGAAAGAACAAAACGTGCTCGTTTTAATCATGAAAGAGCGAGAGTTACTCCCCAGTTTCTATTGTCATAAATAACAGGAAGCTGTCTCTGTTATCGTGGTAAAAATGCTTAAGCATGTCTCAGCTTGCTGCGTTGAGGCTGCTTATAATTTATTTTGTTATGTTTAAAAGTGCAAACACTCTAAAATGGATTGTCCGCATTAACTTTAATGTCTGTAAAATTTGTCGTTAAAGTTCCAAAGGAATCCGTCTTAATTGTCAGTTCTTTGATTCCTAAAGCCTTATCTTTCCTTTTACTTTCACGTAGTTTTTTTTTTTTTCTTTTACACAAGATCTCTGACGATTAGCGAGTGATTGAGCGTTTTCTCATTCAACAGTCAGTCAATACGAGGCAGTCTTTCAGGCAGGATAAATGCTGTTTTTCAACCCGTTCTGCCACACGGCGGACACAAAAAATAGAATTAACTCTTCAAAGCCTTGTCCAACTTTGTAAAACGACTGAATATTTTTTGTTTTTTCTAATCGCTGAAAAGTCCTTTCATTGCTACTAACAGCAGACACGTGCTTATCCAATATTCCAAAGTTAAGAAAGTTAAGGAATATATCCGTGTGCCATAACGGGTTCATAATTCTGAGACAATTGAAGGGAATCATTGCCTACATAATGCTAACAATGCCTAATCTGACTGCTAAATTTGGACTTTGAAGACATTCTTAACAGAGCGAAACACAAACGTAGTCGGCAGGATTCGAACCTGCTGGGAGACCCCAATGGATTTCTAGTCCATCGCCTTAACCACTCGCCACGACTACAGGACTCAGCTGCCAGCGATATAGCTTTAGGCGTAAATTTCTTTTTTTTTGTTTTTTTTTTAATTTTCTCTTTCTTTCACTTGTGAAAATTACTGTTAATTATTGAGTCTATGGAAGGAAACTACAGTGGTCCCATCATGCTTTCATTTGTTACTTATTTCTTGATTTAAGTTTTCTTTTTGGCTGAATTCTATGTTGAGACACAAAATTTCACCCGAGAACAAAGGGAGATAAGTAAGAAACACAGCTGATACGGATATTAAGGAAAACAACGACGGGCGACGTGTAGTGTTGCAAGTGCGGAGCCGATTGTTTGTCAGCTCTTCTTTACTTCTCCTCTTCTTTAGCCTTTGCTGCCTCCGAAGAAGGCTGACGTGCATGATTTACTGATCCCCGTTCTTATTAGATTCGTTTCACATCACATGTGAATTCTGTCATTTTTCACCCAGAATCATTAGTAAATTTAAGCCTTCAGACCCTGGCAGTACCTTTCACCCATAGCACTGCAACGAAAAGAAATAAATGAGGTTTGTGTTAAAATGGCCTTACAGTCTTCCTCTCCAAATTCAGACCAACAAGTGATTTTGAGGCTTAATCTTTGAACACGACTGTTTTTTAAATCATTAGTATCAATATCAGTATAGTTATGTTGGTCACTGCTTTGGGGGTTTGCAGCGTATGGCTTTTGAACGGCAGCTGATCATTTTCTAGACTGCACTCAAATGCTTTGCTGCAGTCTGTGCCGAAAGGACACTTAACTTTGCACAAGCGTTCAGTATTCGTGTTGTGAACAGAAACTGGTAAGCTGTCAACGGAATGTGTTCTTATGCCTCCCATTGATTGCAGCATCTACCAGTTTTTGTTAATTGAGCCGTGAGCTACTGAGAAGATTTGCAAATTGTATTGGGCGAGTGGCAAGTTAAGGCTTAATACCTTGAATTTGCTAAAGTTTAAACTACGTAGCCGCAGGATTCGAACCTGGGGGGGAAACCCCAATGGATTTCAAGTCCATCGCCTTAACCACTCGGCCACGACTACTGACGGTAGGGCCCTGCAATCGCGCCTGAATTCCTTCAATCGTCGAATCGCCCTTTCTTCTGTTTGTCAATATGTGCTCTGAAGACATTTGGACTGGAGCAGGAGCGGTAATATTACGGTCTATTTCTGAACATCCTTAAGGAGGCAGAGGATTTCAAGCGACTCGATTATCTGTGAGAGTAGAACAGTTAACAGCATGTCTTGGTTGCAAAGTCCACATGTGTTAGCTACACAGCCAGACCCCGAGAAAGAATTCAAAGTTAACTATATCAGCCAAGCAACTGAGAAGAAGCAACAGAAAGAACAAAACGTGCTCGTTTTAATCATGAAAGAGCGAGAGTTACTCCCCAGTTTCTATTGTCATAAATAACAGGAAGCTGTCTCTGTTATCGTGGTAAAAATGCTTAAGCATGTCTCAGCTTGCTGCGTTGAGGCTGCTTATAATTTATTTTGTTATGTTTAAAAGTGCAAACACTCTAAAATGGATTGTCCGCATTAACTTTAATGTCTGTAAAATTTGTCGTTAAAGTTCCAAAGGAATCCGTCTTAATTGTCAGTTCTTTGATTCCTAAAGCCTTATCTTTCCTTTTACTTTCACGTAGTTTTTTTTTTTTCTTTTACACAAGATCTCTGACGATTAGCGAGTGATTGAGCGTTTTCTCATTCAACAGTCAGTCAATACGAGGCAGTCTTTCAGGCAGGATAAATGCTGTTTTTCAACCCGTTCTGCCACACGGCGGACACAAAAAATAGAATTAACTCTTCAAAGCCTTGTCCAACTTTGTAAAACGACTGAATATTTTTTGTTTTTTCTAATCGCTGAAAAGTCCTTCTTTCATTGCTACTAACAGCAGACACGTGCTTATCCAATATTCCAAAGTTAAGAAAGTTAAGGAATATATCCGTGTGCCATAACGGGTTCATAATTCTGAGACAATTGAAGGGAATCATTGCCTACATAATGCTAACAATGCCTAATCTGACTGCTAAATTTGGACTTTGAAGACATTCTTAACAGAGCGAAACACAAACGTAGTCGGCAGGATTCGAACCTGCGCGGGGAGACCCCAATGGATTTCTAGTCCATCGCCTTAACCACTCGCCACGACTACAGGACTCAGCTGCCAGCGATATAGCTTTAGGCGTAAATTTCTTTTTTTTGTTTTTTTTTTTTTAATTTTCTCTTTCTTACTTGTGAAAATTACTGTTAATTATTGAGTCTATGGAAGGAAACTACAGTGGTCCCATCATGCTTTCATTTGTTACTTATTTCTTGATTTAAGTTTTCTTTTTTGGCTGAATTCTATGTTGAGACACAAAATTTCACCCGAGAACAAAGGGAGATAAGTAAGAAACACAGCTGATACGGATATTAAGGAAAACAACGACGGGGCGACGTGTAGTGTTGCAAGTGCGGAGCCGATTGTTTGTCAGCTCTTCTTTACTTCTCCTCTTCTTTAGCCTTTGCTGCCTCCGAAGAAGGCTGACGTGCATGATTTACTGATCCCCGTTCTTATTAGATTCGTTTCACATCACATGTGAATTCTGTCATTTTTCACCCAGAATCATTAGTAAATTTAAGCCTTCAGACCCTGGCAGTACCTTTCACCCATAGCACTGCAACGAAAAGAAATAAATGAGGTTTGTGTTAAAATGGCCTTACAGTCTTCCTCTCCAAATTCAGACCAACAAGTGATTTTGAGGCTTAATCTTTGAACACGACTGTTTTTTAAATCATTAGTATCAATTCAGTATAGTTATGTTGGTCACTGCTTTGGGGGTTTGCAGCGTATGGCGTTTGAACGGCAGCTGATCATTTTCTAGACTGCACTCAAATGCTTTGCTGCAGTCTGTGCCGAAAGGACACTTAACTTTGCACAAGCGCGTTCAGTATTCGTGTTGTGAACAGAAACTGGTAAGCTGTCAACGGAATGTGTTCTTATGCCTCCCATTGATTGCAGCATCTACCAGTTTTTGTTAATTGAGCCGTGAGCTACTGAGAAGATTTGCAAATTGTATTGGGCGAGTGGCAAGTTAAGGCTTAATACCTTGAATTTGCTAAAGTTTAAACTACGTAGCCGGCAGGATTCGAACCTCGCTGGGAAACCCCAATGGATTTCAAGTCCATCGCCTTAACCACTCGGCCACGACTACTGACGGTAGGGCCCTGCAATCGCGCCTGAATTCCTTCAATCGTCGAATCGCCCTTTCTTCTGTTTGTCAATATGTGCTCTGAAGACATTTGGACTGGAGCAGGAGCGGTAATATTACGGTCTATTTCTGAACATCCTTAAGGAGGCAGAGGATTTCAAGCAACTCGATTATCTGTGAGAGTAGAACAGTTAACAGCATGTCTTGGTTGCAAAGTCCACATGTGTTAGCTACACAGCCAGACCCCGAGAAAGAATTCAAAGTTAACTATATCAGCCAAGCAACTGAGAAGAAGCAACAGAAAGAACAAAACGTGCTCGTTTTAATCATGAAAGAGCGAGAGTTACTCCCCAGTTTCTATTGTCATAAATAACAGGAAGCTGTCTCTGTTATCGTGGTAAAAATGCTTAAGCATGTCTCAGCTTGCTGCGTTGAGGCTGCTTATAATTTATTTTGTTATGTTTAAAAGTGCAAACACTCTAAAATGGATTGTCCGCATTAACTTTAATGTCTGTAAAATTTGTCGTTAAAGTTCCAAAGGAATCCGTCTTAATTGTCAGTTCTTTGATTCCTAAAGCCTTATCTTTCCTTTTACTTTCACGTAGTTTTTTTTTTTTTCTTTTACACAAGATCTCTGACGATTAGCGAGTGATTGAGCGTTTTCTCATTCAACAGTCAGTCAATACGAGGCAGTCTTTCAGGCAGGATAAATGCTGTTTTTCAACCCGTTCTGCCACACGGCGGACACAAAAAATAGAATTAACTCTTCAAAGCCTTGTCCAACTTTGTAAAACGACTGAATATTTTTTGTTTTTTCTAATCGCTGAAAAGTCCTTTCATTGCTACTAACAGCAGACACGTGCTTATCCAATATTCCAAAGTTAAGAAAGTTAAGGAATATATCCGTGTGCCATAACGGGTTCATAATTCTGAGACAATTGAAGGGAATCATTGCCTACATAATGCTAACAATGCCTAATCTGACTGCTAAATTTGGACTTTGAAGACATTCTTAACAGAGCGAAACACAACGTAGTCGGCAGGATTCGACCTGCGCTGGGAGACCCCAATGGATTTCTAGTCCATCGCCTTAACCACTCGCCACGACTACAGGACTCAGCTGCCAGCGATATAGCTTTAGGCGTAAATTTTTTTTTTTTTGTTTTTTTTTTAATTTTCTCTTTCTTTCACTTGTGAAAATTACTGTTAATTATTGAGTCTATGGAAGGAAACTACAGTGGTCCCATCATGCTTTCATTTGTTACTTATTTCTTGATTTAAGTTTTCTTTTTTGGCTGAATTCTATGTTGAGACACAAAATTTCACCCGAGAACAAAGGGAGATAAGTAAGAAACACAGCTGATACGGATATTAAGGAAAACAACGACGGGCGACGTGTAGTGTTGCAAGTGCGGAGCCGATTGTTTGTCAGCTCTTCTTTACTTCTCCTCTTCTTTAGCCTTTGCTGCCTCCGAAGAAGGCTGACGTGCATGATTTACTGATCCCCGTTCTTATTAGATTCGTTTCACATCACATGTGAATTCTGTCATTTTCACCCAGAATCATTAGTAAATTTAAGCCTTCAGACCCTGGCAGTACCTTTCACCCATAGCACTGCAACGAAAAGAAATAAATGAGGTTTGTGTTAAAATGGCTTACAGTCTTCCTCTCCAAATTCAGACCAACAAGTGATTTTGAGGCTTAATCTTTGAACACGACTGTTTTTTAAATCATTAGTATCAATATCAGTATAGTTATGTTGGTCACTGCTTTGGGGGTTTGCAGCGTATGGCGTTTGAACGGCAGCTGATCATTTTCTAGACTGCACTCAAATGCTTTGCTGCAGTCTGTGCCGAAAGGACACTTAACTTTGCACAAGCGCGTCAGTATTCGTGTTGTGAACAGAAACTGGTAAGCTGTCAACGGAATGTGTTCTTATGCCTCCCATTGATTGCAGCATCTACCAGTTTTTGTTAATTGAGCCGTGAGCTACTGAGAAGATTTGCAAATTGTATTGGGCGAGTGGCAAGTTAAGGCTTAATACCTTGAATTTGCTAAAGTTTAAACTACGTAGCCGGCAGGATTCGAACCTGCGCGGGACAACCCCAATGGATTTCAAGTCCATCGCCTTAACCACTCGGCCACGACTACTGACGGTAGGGCCCTGCAATCGCGCCTGAATTCCTTCAATCGTCGAATCGCCCTTTCTTCTGTTTGTCAATATGTGCTCTGAAGACATTTGGACTGGAGCAGGAGCGGTAATATTACGGTCTATTTCTGAACATCCTTAAGGAGGCAGAGGATTTCAAGCGACTCGATTATCTGTGAGAGTAGAACAGTTAACAGCATGTCTTGGTTGCAAAGTCCACATGTGTTAGCTACACAGCCAGACCCCGAGAAAGAATTCAAAGTTAACTATATCAGCCAAGCAACTGAGAAGAAGCAACAGAAAGAACAAAACGTGCTCGTTTTAATCATGAAAGAGCGAGAGTTACTCCCCAGTTTCTATTGTCATAAATAACAGGAAGCTGTCTCTGTTATCGTGGTAAAAATGCTTAAGCATGTCTCAGCTTGCTGCGTTGAGGCTGCTTATAATTTATTTTGTTATGTTTAAAAGTGCAAACACTCTAAAATGGATTGTCCGCATTAACTTTAATGTCTGTAAAATTTGTCGTTAAAGTTCCAAAGGAATCCGTCTTAATTGTCAGTTCTTTGATTCCTAAAGCCTTATCTTTCCTTTTACTTTCACGTAGTTTTTTTTTTTTTTTCTTTTACACAAGATCTCTGACGATTAGCGAGTGATTGAGCGTTTTCTCATTCAACAGTCAGTCAATACGAGGCAGTCTTTCAGGCAGGATAAATGCTGTTTTTCAACCCGTTCTGCCACACGCGGACACAAAAATAGAATTAACTCTTCAAAGCCTTGTCCAACTTTGTAAAACGACTGAATATTTTTTGTTTTTTCTAATCGCTGAAAAGTCCTTTCATTGCTCCTAACAGCAGACACGTGCTTATCCAATATTCCAAAGTTAAGAAAGTTAAGGAATATATCCGTGTGCCATAACGGGTTCATAATTCTGAGACAATTGAAGGGAATCATTGCCTACATAATGCTAACAATGCCTAATCTGACTGCTAAATTTGGACTTTGAAGACATTCTTAACAGAGCGAAACACAAACGTAGTCGGCAGGATTCGAACCTGCGGGGAGACCCCAATGGATTTCTAGTCCATCGCCTTAACCACTCGCCACGACTACAGGACTCAGCTGCCAGCGATATAGCTTTAGGCGTAAATTTCTTTTTTTTTGTTTTTTTTTTTTTTCTCTTTCTTTCACTTGTGAAAATTACTGTTAATTATTGAGTCTATGGAAGGAAACTACAGTGGTCCCATCATGCTTTCATTTGTTACTTATTTCTTGATTTAAGTTTTCTTTTTGGCTGAATTCTATGTTGAGACACAAAATTTCACCCGAGAACAAAGGGAGATAAGTAAGAAACACAGCTGATACGGATATTAAGGAAAACAACGACGGGCGACGTGTAGTGTTGCAAGTGCGGAGCCGATTGTTTGTCAGCTCTTCTTTACTTCTCCTCTTCTTTAGCCTTTGCTGCCTCCGAAGAAGGCTGACGTGCATGATTTACTGATCCCCGTTCTTATTAGATTCGTTTCACATCACATGTGAATTCTGTCATTTTTCACCCAGAATCATTAGTAAATTTAAGCCTTCAGACCCTGGCAGTACCTTTCACCCATAGCACTGCAACGAAAAGAAATAAATGAGGTTTGTGTTAAAATGGCCTTACAGTCTTCCTCTCCAAATTCAGACCAACAAGTGATTTTGAGGCTTAATCTTTGAACACGACTGTTTTTTAAATCATTAGTATCAATATCAGTATAGTTATGTTGGTCACTGCTTTGGGGGTTTGCAACGTATGGCGTTTGAACGGCAGCTGATCATTTTCTAGACTGCACTCAAATGCTTTGCTGCAGTCTGTGCCGAAAGGACACTTAACTTTGCACAAGCGCGCTCAGTATTCGTGTTGTGAACAGAAACTGGTAAGCTGTCAACGGAATGTGTTCTTATGCCTCCCATTGATTGCAGCATCTACCAGTTTTTGTTAATTGAGCCGTGAGCTACTGAGAAGATTTGCAAATTGTATTGGGCGAGTGGCAAGTTAAGGCTTAATACCTTGAATTTGCTAAAGTTTAAACTACGTAGCCGGCAGGATTCGAACCTGCGCGGGGAAACCCCAATGGATTTCAAGTCCATCGCCTTAACCACTCGGCCACGACTACTGACGGTAGGGCCCTGCAATCGCGCCTGAATTCCTTCAATCGTCGAATCGCCTTTCTTCTGTTTGTCAATATGTGCTCTGAAGACATTTGGACTGGAGCAGGAGCGGTAATATTACGGTCTATTTCTGAACATCCTTAAGGAGGCAGAGGATTTCAAGCGACTCGATTATCTGTGAGAGTAGAACAGTTAACAGCATGTCTTGGTTGCAAAGTCCACATGTGTTAGCTACACAGCCAGACCCCGAGAAAGAATTCAAAGTTAACTATATCAGCCAAGCAACTGAGAAGAAGCAACAGAAAGAACAAAACGTGCTCGTTTTAATCATGAAAGAGCGAGAGTTACTCCCCAGTTTCTATTGTCATAAATAACAGGAAGCTGTCTCTG
This sequence comes from Polypterus senegalus, assembly GCF_016835505.1. Classification (NCBI taxonomy): domain Eukaryota; kingdom Metazoa; phylum Chordata; class Cladistia; order Polypteriformes; family Polypteridae; genus Polypterus; species Polypterus senegalus. The sequence goes on along the minus strand of NW_024380695.1, from coordinate 26,796 downwards.
TTATCGTGGTAAAAATGCTTAAGCATGTCTCAGCTTGCTGCGTTGAGGCTGCTTATAATTTATTTTGTTATGTTTAAAAGTGCAAACACTCTAAAATGGATTGTCCGCATTAACTTTAATGTCTGTAAAATTTGTCGTTAAAGTTCCAAAGGAATCCGTCTTAATTGTCAGTTCTTTGATTCCTAAAGCCTTATCTTTCCTTTTACTTTCACGTAGTTTTTTTTTTTTTTTCTACACAAGATCTCTGACGATTAGCGAGTGATTGAGCGTTTTCTCATTCAACAGTCAGTCAATACGAGGCAGTCTTTCAGGCAGGATAAATGCTGTTTTTCAACCCGTTCTGCCACACGCGGACACAAAAATAGAATTAACTCTTCAAAGCCTTGTCCAACTTTGTAAAACGACTGAATATTTTTTTTGTTTTTTTCTAATCGCTGAAAAGTCCTTTCATTGCTACTAACAGCAGACACGTGCTTATCCAATATTCCAAAGTTAAGAAAGTTAAGGAATATATCCGTGTGCCATAACGGGTTCATAATTCTGAGACAATTGAAGGGAATCATTGCCTACATAATGCTAACAATGCCTAATCTGACTGCTAAATTTGGACTTTGAAGACATTCTTAACAGAGCGAAACACAAACGTAGTCGGCAGGATTCGAACCTGCGCGGGGAGACCCCAATGGATTTCTAGTCCATCGCCTTAACCACCGCCACGACTACAGGACTCAGCTGCCAGCGATATAGCTTTAGGCGTAAATTTCTTTTTTTTTTTTTTTTTTTTTTTTTTTAATTTTCTCTTTCTTTCACTTGTGAAAATTACTGTTAATTATTGAGTCTATGGAAGGAAACTACAGTGGTCCCATCATGCTTTCATTTGTTACTTATTTCTTGATTTAAGTTTTCTTTTTGGCTGAATTCTACGTTGAGACACAAAATTTCACCCGAGAACAAAGGGAGATAAGTAAGAAACACAGCTGATACGGATATTAAGGAAAACAACGACGGGCGACGTGTAGTGTTGCAAGTGCGGAGCCGATTGTTTGTCAGCTCTTCTTTACTTCTCCTCTTCTTTAGCCTTTGCTGCCTCCGAAGAAGGCTGACGTGCATGATTTACTGATCCCCGTTCTTATTAGATTCGTTTCACATCACATGTGAATTCTGTCATTTTTCACCCAGAATCATTAGTAAATTTAAGCCTTCAGACCCTGGCAGTACCTTTCACCCATAGCACTGCAACGAAAAGAAATAAATGAGGTTTGTGTTAAAATGGCCTTACAGTCTTCCTCTCCAAATTCAGACCAACAAGTGATTTTGAGGCTTAATCTTTGAACACGACTGTTTTTTAAATCATTAGTATCAATATCAGTATAGTTATGTTGGTCACTGCTTTGGGGGTTTGCAGCGTATGGCGTTTGAACGGCAGCTGATCATTTTCTAGACTGCACTCAAATGCTTTGCTGCAGTCTGTGCCGAAAGGACACTTAACTTTGCACAAGCGCGTTCAGTATTCGTGTTGTGAACAGAAACTGGTAAGCTGTCAACGGAATGTGTTCTTATGCCTCCCATTGATTGCAGCATCTACCAGTTTTTGTTAATTGAGCCGTGAGCTACTGAGAAGATTTGCAAATTGTATTGGGCGAGTGGCAAGTTAAGGCTTAATACCTTGAATTTGCTAAAGTTTAAACTACGTAGCCGGCAGGATTCGAACCTGCGGGGTAACCCCCAATGGATTTCGAGTCCATCGCCTTAACCACTCGGCCACGACTACTGACGGTAGGGCCCTGCAATCGCGCCTGAATTCCTTCAATCGTCGAATCGCCCTTTCTTCTGTTTGTCAATATGTGCTCTGAAGACATTTGGACTGGAGCAGGAGCGGTAATATTACGGTCTATTTCTGAACATCCTTAAGGAGGCAGAGGATTTCAAGCGACTCGATTATCTGTGAGAGTAGAACAGTTAACAGCATGTCTTGGTTGCAAAGTCCACATGTGTTAGCTACACAGCCAGACCCCGAGAAAGAATTCAAAGTTAACTATATCAGCCAAGCAACTGAGAAGAAGCAACAGAAAGAACAAAACGTGCTCGTTTTAATCATGAAAGAGCGAGAGTTACTCCCCAGTTTCTATTGTCATAAATAACAGGAAGCTGTCTCTGTTATCGTGGTAAAAATGCTTAAGCATGTCTCAGCTTGCTGCGTTGAGGCTGCTTATAATTTATTTTGTTATGTTTAAAAGTGCAAACACTCTAAAATGGATTGTCCGCATTAACTTTAATGTCTGTAAAATTTGTCGTTAAAGTTCCAAAGGAATCCGTCTTAATTGTCAGTTCTTTGATTCCTAAAGCCTTATCTTTCCTTTTACTTTCACGTAGTTTTTTTTTTTTTTTTACACAAGATCTCTGACGATTAGCGAGTGATTGAGCGTTTTCTCATTCAACAGTCAGTCAATACGAGGCAGTCTTTCAGGCAGGATAAATGCTGTTTTTCAACCCGTTCTGCCACACGGCGGACACAAAAAATAGAATTAACTCTTCAAAGCCTTGTCCAACTTTGTAAAACGACTGAATATTTTTTGTTTTTTCTAATCGCTGAAAAGTCCTTTCATTGCTACTAACAGCAGACACGTGCTTATCCAATATTCCAAAGTTAAGAAAGTTAAGGAATATATCCGTGTGCCATAACGGGTTCATAATTCTGAGACAATTGAAGGGAATCATTGCCTACATAATGCTAACAATGCCTAATCTGACTGCTAAATTTGGACTTTGAAGACATTCTTAACAGAGCGAAACACAAACGTAGTCGGCAGGATTCGAACCTGCGGGGAGACCCCAATGGATTTCTAGTCCATCGCCTTAACCACTCGGCCACGACTACAGGACTCAGCTGCCAGCGATATAGCTTTAGGCGTAAATTTCTTTTTTTTTGTTTTTTTTTTTAATTTTCTCTTTCTTTCACTTGTGAAAATTACTGTTAATTATTGAGTCTATGGAAGGAAACTACAGTGGTCCCATCATGCTTTCATTTGTTACTTATTTCTTGATTTAAGTTTTCTTTTTGGCTGAATTCTATGTTGAGACACAAAATTTCACCCGAGAACAAAGGGAGAGAAGTAAGAAACACAGCTGATACGGATATTAAGGAAAACAACGACGGGCGACGTGTAGTGTTGCAAGTGCGGAGCCGATTGTTTGTCAGCTCTTCTTTACTTCTCCTCTTCTTTAGCCTTTGCTGCCTCCGAAGAAGGCTGACGCGTGCATGATTTACTGATCCCGTTCTTATTAGATTCGTTTCACATCACATGTGAATTCTGTCATTTTTCACCCAGAATCATTAGTAAATTTAAGCCTTCAGACCCTGGCAGTACCTTTCACCCATAGCACTGCAACGAAAAGAAATAAATGAGGTTTGTGTTAAAATGGCCTTACAGTCTTCCTCTCCAAATTCAGACCAACAAGTGATTTTGAGGCTTAATCTTTGAACACGACTGTTTTTTAAATCATTAGTATCAATATCAGTATAGTTATGTTGGTCACTGCTTTGGGGGTTTGCACGTATGGCGTTTGAACGGCAGCTGATCATTTTCTAGACTGCACTCAAATGCTTTGCTGCAGTCTGTGCCGAAAGGACACTTAACTTTGCACAAGCGCGTTCAGTATTCGTGTTGTGAACAGAAACTGGTAAGCTGTCAACGGAATGTGTTCTTATGCCTCCCATTGATTGCAGCATCTACCAGTTTTTGTTAATTGAGCCGTGAGCTACTGAGAAGATTTGCAAATTGTATTGGGCGAGTGGCAAGTTAAGGCTTAATACCTTGAATTTGCTAAAGTTTAAACTACGTAGCCGGCAGGATTCGAACCTGCTGGGGAAACCCCAATGGATTTCAAGTCCATCGCCTTAACCACTCGGCCACGACTACTGACGGTAGGGCCCTGCAATCGCGCCTGAATTCCTTCAATCGTCGAATCGCCCTTTCTTCTGTTTGTCAATATGTGCTCTGAAGACATTTGGACTGGAGCAGGAGCGGTAATATTACGGTCTATTTCTGAACATCCTTAAGGAGGCAGAGGATTTCAAGCGACTCGATTATCTGTGAGAGTAGAACAGTTAACAGCATGTCTTGGTTGCAAAGTCCACATGTGTTAGCTACACAGCCAGACCCCGAGAAAGAATTCAAAGTTAACTATATCAGCCAAGCAACTGAGAAGAAGCAACAGAAAGAACAAAACGTGCTCGTTTTAATCATGAAAGAGCGAGAGTTACTCCCCAGTTTCTATTGTCATAAATAACAGGAAGCTGTCTCTGTTATCGTGGTAAAAATGCTTAAGCATGTCTCAGCTTGCTGCGTTGAGGCTGCTTATAATTTATTTTGTTATGTTTAAAAGTGCAAACACTCTAAAATGGATTGTCCGCATTAACTTTAATGTCTGTAAAATTTGTCGTTAAAGTTCCAAAGGAATCCGTCTTAATTGTCAGTTCTTTGATTCCTAAAGCCTTATCTTTCCTTTTACTTTCACGTAGTTTTTTTTTTTTTTTCACAAGATCTCTGACGATTAGCGAGTGATTGAGCGTTTTCTCATTCAACAGTCAGTCAATACGAGGCAGTCTTTCAGGCAGGATAAATGCTGTTTTTCAACCCGTTCTGCCACGCGGACACAAAAATAGAATTAACTCTTCAAAGCCTTGTCCAACTTTGTAAAACGACTGAATATTTTTTTGTTTTTTTTGTAATCGCTGAAAAGTCCTTTCATTGCTACTAACAGCAGACACGTGCTTATCCAATATTCCAAAGTTAAGAAAGTTAAGGAATATATCCGTGTGCCATAACGGGTTCATAATTCTGAGACAATTGAAGGGAATCATTGCCTACATAATGCTAACAATGCCTAATCTGACTGCTAAATTTGACTTTGAAGACATTCTTAACAGAGCGAAACACAAACGTAGTCGGCAGGATTCGAACCTGCGGGAGACCCCAATGGATTTCTAGTCCATCGCCTTAACCACTCGCCACGACTACAGGACTCAGCTGCCAGCGATATAGCTTTAGGCGTAAATTTCTTTTTTTTTTTGTTTTTTTTTTTTTAATTTTCTCTTTCTTTCACTTGTGAAAATTACTGTTAATTATTGAGTCTATGGAAGGAAACTACAGTGGTCCCATCATGCTTTCATTTGTTACTTATTTCTTGATTTAAGTTTTCTTTTTGGCTGAATTCTATGTTGAGACACAAAATTTCACCCGAGAACAAAGGGAGATAAGTAAGAAACACAGCTGATACGGATATTAAGGAAAACAACGACGGGCGACGTGTAGTGTTGCAAGTGCGGAGCCGATTGTTTGTCAGCTCTTCTTTACTTCTCCTCTTCTTTAGCCTTTGCTGCCTCCGAAGAAGGCTGACGTGCATGATTTACTGATCCCCGTTCTTATTAGATTCGTTTCACATCACATGTGAATTCTGTCATTTTTCACCCAGAATCATTAGTAAATTTAAGCCTTCAGACCCTGGCAGTACCTTTCACCCATAGCACTGCAACGAAAAGAAATAAATGAGGTTTGTGTTAAAATGGCCTTACAGTCTTCCTCTCCAAATTCAGACCAACAAGTGATTTTGAGGCTTAATCTTTGAACACGACTGTTTTTTAAATCATTAGTATCAATATCAGTATAGTTATGTTGGTCACTGCTTTGGGGGTTTGCAGCGTATGGCGTTTGAACGGCAGCTGATCATTTTCTAGACTGCACTCAAATGCTTTGCTGCAGTCTGTGCCGAAAGGACACTTAACTTTGCACAAGCGCGTTCAGTATTCGTGTTGTGAACAGAAACTGGTAAGCTGTCAACGGAATGTGTTCTTATGCCTCCCATTGATTGCAGCATCTACCAGTTTTTGTTAATTGAGCCGTGAGCTACTGAGAAGATTTGCAAATTGTATTGGGCGAGTGGCAAGTTAAGGCTTAATACCTTGAATTTGCTAAAGTTTAAACTACGTAGCCGGCAGGATTCGAACCTGCGCGGGGAAACCCCAATGGATTTCAAGTCCATCGCCTTAACCACTCGGCCACGACTACTGACGGTAGGGCCCTGCAATCGCGCCTGAATTCCTTCAATCGTCGAATCGCCCTTTCTTCTGTTTGTCAATATGTGCTCTGAAGACATTTGGACTGGAGCAGGAGCGGTAATATTACGGTCTATTTCTGAACATCCTTAAGGAGGCAGAGGATTTCAAGCGACTCGATTATCTGTGAGAGTAGAACAGTTAACAGCATGTCTTGGTTGCAAAGTCCACATGTGTTAGCTACACAGCCAGACCCCGAGAAAGAATTCAAAGTTAACTATATCAGCCAAGCAACTGAGAAGAAGCAACAGAAAGAACAAAACGTGCTCGTTTTAATCATGAAAGAGCGAGAGTTACTCCCCAGTTTCTATTGTCATAAATAACAGGAAGCTGTCTCTGTTATCGTGGTAAAAATGCTTAAGCATGTCTCAGCTTGCTGCGTTGAGGCTGCTTATAATTTATTTTGTTATGTTTAAAAGTGCAAACACTCTAAAATGGATTGTCCGCATTAACTTTAATGTCTGTAAAATTTGTCGTTAAAGTTCCAAAGGAATCCGTCTTAATTGTCAGTTCTTTGATTCCTAAAGCCTTATCTTTCCTTTTACTTTCACGTAGTTTTTTTTTTTTTCTTTTACACAAGATCTCTGACGATTAGCGAGTGATTGAGCGTTTTCTCATTCAACAGTCAGTCAATACGAGGCAGTCTTTCAGGCAGGATAAATGCTGTTTTTCAACCCGTTCTGCCACACGCGGACACAAAAATAGAATTAACTCTTCAAAGCCTTGTCCAACTTTGTAAAACGACTGAATATTTTTTGTTTTTCTAATCGCTGAAAAGTCCTTCTTTCATTGCTACTAACAGCAGACACGTGCTTATCCAATATTCCAAAGTTAAGAAAGTTAAGGAATATATCCGTGTGCCATAACGGGTTCATAATTCTGAGACAATTGAAGGGAATCATTGCCTACATAATGCTAACAATGCCTAATCTGACTGCTAAATTTGGACTTTGAAGACATTCTTAACAGAGCGAAACACAAACGTAGTCGGCAGGATTCGAACCTGCGCGGGGAGACCCCAATGGATTTCTAGTCCATCGCCTTAACCACTCGGCCACGACTACAGGACTCAGCTGCCAGCGATATAGCTTTAGGCGGTAAATTTCTTTTTTTGTTTTGTTTTTTTTTTAATTTTCTCTTTCTTTCACTTGTGAAAATTACTGTTAATTATTGAGTCTATGGAAGGAAACTACAGTGGTCCCATCATGCTTTCATTTGTTACTTATTTCTTGATTTAAGTTTTCTTTTTGGCTGAATTCTATGTTGAGACACAAAATTTCACCCGAGAACAAAGGGAGATAAGTAAGAAACACAGCTGATACGGATATTAAGGAAAACAACGACGGGCGACGTGTAGTGTTGCAAGTGCGGAGCCGATTGTTTGTCAGCTCTTCTTTACTTCTCCTCTTCTTTAGCCTTTGCTGCCTCCGAAGAAGGCTGGCGTGCATGATTTACTGATCCCCGTTCTTATTAGATTCGTTTCACATCACATGTGAATTCTGTCATTTTTCACCCAGAATCATTAGTAAATTTAAGCCTTCAGACCCTGGCAGTACCTTTCACCCATAGCACTGCAACGAAAAGAAATAAATGAGGTTTGTGTTAAAATGGCCTTACAGTCTTCCTCTCCAAATTCAGACCAACAAGTGATTTTGAGGCTTAATCTTTGAACACGACTGTTTTTTAAATCATTAGTATCAATATCAGTATAGTTATGTTGGTCAGAGGGTAACTAAAACTAATCCCATTAATATATTAATAAAAGCCAAATTTTATAGCTCCCTTACAGGGAAGACAAATACGTCCAGGGATAGAAAACAAACAAAACCAAAGAGAAGGTTGAGTATTTATTAGTTAAAGAGCCATGGTCCGTGGAAGTTGGTGTAAAAATCAAGAAGGCTTCAGTCAATTATAATAAATTTGTCATACTGTTCATTGTACCCCTCCCTTATATTATCGCCAAGTATTCCAGCAACCTCCAGAAAACATCTCATAGTTAGCATAGCAAGTAGAGTCAAGAAAGAAATCCACAATCTGGACGGGTAAATTCTTAATCTTTTTCCTTTGTAACATTAAAAATATATATATATATATATATATATATATATATATATATATATATATATATATATATATATATATATATAAAAACAAAGTCCTAAAAACATTTTTCTTTTTACATACAATTTTTTGTTTTTCCCCCGGGAAAGTTAAAGGGGCAAGGTTTTTTTTTTCTTTTTTTTACCCCCCCCTTTTTTTTCCCTCTTTTTTGCATTTTTTGGGTTTTGGAAACTTTGACTGACAGTTTTTTAGTAAATAAAGGAATTTTCTTCTTAAAAATTTTTAAAAAATTCCTTTTTTCAAACCTCTTTTTCAAAGGGGGCTGCCATTTCGGGAGGTGTTTTTTCTCTCGGGTAATAGGGGCATATTTTTTTTCAAAAAAATTCCCCAAAAACTTTAAAATTTTTGAATTTAAAAAAGTTTTTTAAAACCAAATTTTAATTTAAATTTAACAAAAAAACCCAAGGAAATTCACGGGAAAAAAACCCAAAACAAAACTTTTATTTTTTAAGGTGCAGGGTTAAACCCCAATTTTAAGCCAATCCCAATACAACGCAAACCCCCCAAAAACCCTTAAAAATTGTTTTCCCTTTAAAGATTCCCCATTTTATTTACTTTATTATTTTATTATTTCATAATTTTTATATTTGGACAAGGGGCCGCCAGAACCCGAGGAAAATTTTTGAAGAAAAAAGGTTTTTCCCAAAATGAAAACAATTTAAAAAATCCATCTTTTTATTTTTGAAATTTTCCCTCCTTCATTTTTTTTCAACAAGTGAAGGGGAAAGGGTTTTTTTTTTGGAAAGTCATCCCCACAAAACAATGGCTTCCTCGTAAAAGGGGGGCCCAAAACCCAAATTTTTTCAACCGAGGGAAATTTTTTTCTTTCCCCAAAATTTTTTTAAAGATAAACAAAATGAAAAGTTGGAAGGGTTAAATTAATTTTTTTTTCTAAACTCTTATTTTTAAATTTTTTAAGTTTGAAATTGAATAAAAAAACCTTTTTTTTTTAAAAGGGAAAGGGCAAAAGGAAAAGACAAAAACCCCAACGGGGGGAAAAACCCCCGCCCCTGAGTTTAAGGGTCTTGCCCTCCCGACTGAGCTGGGGGGGCCACAGAAATGGGTGTACCAGGGCCCTCTGTCAGATTTATATGGAAGTGTTAATTTGGGCCCTGCCCCTCACTAGTCCCTGGATGAGCCCGACGTTGCTTTTTTTAAAAAAAACATTTGTTTTTGAAAACGAAGTTAACCATCCTCCTGTCTGAGAGTTTGGCATCCATATAACCCTGCGCATTGTCAATTTCCCGAAAATGGGGGCGGATGAGGCAACCCCCGCCTATTTGTGGCCGTTGGTGTCATTTACCCTACAGTTACAGCTGAGAGGTATGAAATTAAAGCGGCTCGTGGATACACTTCCATGTTAACTCCCCAGAGAACTGTGACAAAACTTTTTTTTACCACATGGTTTCTTTCCTAAGACTGACTGATATATATTTTGTTTTTTTCCCCTTCCGGGAAAAATTTGGGGCAATGGTTTTTTATTTATTTTTTTTTTTCCTTCTCTCTCTCTCTCTCCCTCTCTCTCTCTCCCCTCTCTCTCTTTTCTATCTCTCTGTGTTTTTTTGAAACTTTGCATGTACAGTTTTTAGAATAAAAGGGGTAAACGTGAATATAATTTTTTTAAAATAGATTGAAAGAGAAAATTTCGTTCTTGAAGAATTTTGTTTAAAATTGTCACAGACTGGGGGGCTGCATTGAGTGTTCTGGATGGACTGTCTTTTTTGTCTTTTGGGTGAATGATGGGGCCATTTTCTTTTTCAATTAAAGTTGCAGGCAAAACTGAATAGAAAGTTTGTTGAATGTTAAAAAATTTTTTTTCTCTAAAACTAAATTATTTTTAATTTAAATGTAAAATCATGCGGATGAATGAAAAAACCCAAAAAGGTGTATGCGATGGAAAAAACCTTAAACAAGTAACCAGTGTTGATAATATTGCTGCTGGCCCGTGGGGTCAACCGCAACCTTGGTTTTTCCCGCTCTAAAACTGAGCAACCCGGCCTGCCCCACAAACCTCTTTTTAAAAAAAATCTGCCCTTTCACTGTTTTAAAATTTTGATCATTATCTTTTATCTATCTATCTACCTTTATCTATCAATCTTTCTATCTTTTCCCGAGTTCATCATGGGGTTTTTCCTTGTCCATGAATCCGAGGATCCCTTTTGTCAGCATATAAAAGGGGCGGGGCAAAAGAAAATCAATTTATTCTAAGAATCCATTTTAATCATTGTTTGATAATTTCTCTCCTTCTTTTTTTTCTATCACAGTGAAGAGGGGAAAGGCTCGTTTTTTTTTTTTTTTTTTGGCAAACGTTCGTTCCCCACACAGACAATGGCTGCTTACGTTCAAGACTGGATCAAATCTAAAGCCCCAAATTTTTCACACATTTCTGTTTTTTGAGCAGTTTTTTCCCGGGCCTCTCTGATTTTTTTGAAACCGGGGATATCAGACAAATGAAAAGTTCAGAATGAGCACGTTTGGGGACATTTTGTTACTTTAGACTCTTGCAGGTGTAGGCCTTTTTGTTTGGATAGAGTTTCCAATAGATCAGCTAGCTTATCTTGCAACAGATTAAAGTCATTTCCTTAAAAGGGGAAAAGGACAAAACCCGGAAGGGGCTCAACCCCCACCCTGGAAAGAGCCCATGCCACCGACTGAGCTACCCGGGCCAAAAATGGGTGTACCATCCCTCTGTAGATTTATATGGGTAATTTAATTGGCTTCGCCTGCCTGCTCCTGGCTGGGGATGAGTGAGCGTTGCTTTTTTAAAAGAACATTTCGCGTTTGCAAGAAGTTAACCATCCTCCTGCTCCTGAAGTTGTAGCGATCCATCATAATCCCCTTTGTCAACTTCGAGTAATGGGGGCGGATGAGGAATCCGCCCCATTTTGGCCCTTTGGTGACCCCCACAGTTACAGCTAAAAAGGGAAATTAAAAGCGGCTGTGGATACACTTCCATGTTAACTGCCCCAGAGAACTGTGACCTTAACTATTTTTACCACATGGTTTCTTTCCTAAGACTGACTGATATATATTTTTTTTTCTTCCTTCCAGGAAAGTTAAATGGGCAATGGATTTTATATTTATTCATTTGTTTTTTTCCCTTCTCTCTCCCCCTCTCCCCTCTCTCTCTCTCTCTTCTCCTTTCTTCTCTTGTGTTTTTGAAACTTTGACTGTAAGTTTGTTAGAATAAAAAGGGTAAAACGGAATATAATTTTTCTTTAAAATAGATTGTAAAGAGAAATATGCTTCTTGCCAGAATTTTGCTATAAATTGTCACAGACGGGGGGCTGATTGAGTGTTCGGGAGGGGACTGTCATTTTGTCTACCTGGGTGAATGATGGGGATTTTCTTTTAAATTTAAAGTTCAGGCAAAACTGAATAGAAATTTTTGAATTTAAATAAATGTTTTTTTTAAAACTCAATTAGTTTTAATTTAAATGAAAAAATCATGCAGGATGAATGAAAAACCCTAAGGTAAGTTATCGATGGAAACAAACCTTAAACAAGAAACCAGTGTTGATATTTGCTGGCCGATGGGGGGGTCAACCCCCACGACCTTCGTTTTATCGCCTAACCAACTAGCAACCGGAATTGCCCCATCAAACCCTTTTTAAAAAATCTGTCCTTTCACTGTTTTAAAATTTTTAAAATCATCTATCTTTTTCTTTATCTTTTATCTATCTATTATCTATCAATTTTTCTATCATTTCGAGTTCATCATGGGGTTTTTCCCTTGTCCAGAATCGAGGATACCTTCGTAATATAGAAGAAGCGGGAAAAAAGAAAATCAATTTATTCTAAGCAATCCCCTTTAATCATTGTTTGATAATTTCTCCCTTCATTTTTTTTTCATATCACGTGAAGGAGGGGGAAAAGGCTCGTTCTTTTTTTTTTTTTTTTTTGGCAAACTTTCTGTCTCAAAAGACAATGGCTGCGTTAGTTCAAGACGGGATCAAATCTAAAGTCTCAATTTTTTCCCACATTTCTGTACTTTGAGCAGTTGTTTCGCACTTTTGCATTTTTATTAAACCTGGGATATAGACAAATGAAAAGTTCAGAATGACCCCGATGGGGACATTTTGTTACTTGTCCTTTTGCGGGGTGGCCTATTTAAGGATAGAGCTTTGGCAAATACATAATAGACTTATCTTGGGAATTTTAGATTAAGAAGTCATTTCCTTCAAAGGAAAGGACAAAACCCCCCAACGTAACCGAACCCCCGACCCTAATTAAGGCCCATGCCCTCCCGACTGAGCTAGGGGGGACAGAAATGGGTGTCCCCGTGCCCTGTCAGATTTATAGGGAAGTGAATTAAGGGCCCCGCCTCCCCACAGTGCTCGGATGAGTCACAGGCGTTGCATTTTAAAGAAACATTTCTTTGACAAAAGAACCATCCTCCTGCCCAGAGATTGTAGCATCCCCCCAAATCTCGCATTGTCAACTTCCGCAGTAATGGGGACGGATGAGGCAACCCCGCCCTATTTGTCCTGTTGAGTGTCAACCCTACAGTTACAGCTGAGAGGAAAGGGAAATTTAAAAAGGGGCTCGTGGAACACTTCCATGTTAACTGCCACAAGAACTGTGACCTTGAACTTATTTTACCACATTTTTTCCCAAGACTGACTGATATATTTTTGTTTTTTTCCCCTTTCCCGGGAAAAGTTAAATGGGGCAATGGATTTTATATTTATTCATTTGTTTATTTCCTTCTCTCTCTCTCTCTCTCCCCTCTCTCTCTCTCTCTCTCTTTCTTCTCTCTTGTGTTTTTGAAACTTTGACATGTACAGTTTGCTTAGAATAAAAAGGGGTAAAACGTGAATATAATTCTTTTTTTTTAAAATAGATTGAAAAGAGAATATGTATTTCAACTTTGCTATAAATTGTCACAGACTGGGGGGGCTGCACTTGAGTGTTCTGGATGGACGTCTTTTTTGTCTACCTGGGTGAATGATGCTTGAAGCACCTCAAGAGTGACTAAGACGTCATGCTCCCACACCATATCTCAGCATGCTAGACGGGTCAGTAAATTATTTAACGGTTATAATTTGATTTCCTGTCCTATGCTGATGTCACAGACCTGATTGGCAAACAACGTTCAGATGTCAAATAGCATTTCACTTCTGACTTTGGAATTGTGCTCCTTGATATTTGATGAATCCGATATCGCATATGTTAGATTCCGTTATGTCTTGTGAGCGTTACCAGATACGCTGTAGGTTGATTACGCACTGTAACTATTCTTAAGAGATTGGGCTTAAATTTAAGGTTATTCCCACTGCTGATTTTTGACTGTAGCATTACAGGGCTTTATGTGATTAGTACCATGCTCTTAGTACATTTCTTTACTGAATTAAATCAGCTCTGAATGTCATGATCATAATTTTTTCATAATTACTTCATAATTGGAACTCCCTTGCTTGTAGTTATCTAATTGCATGTGTCTGAATAGGTAAGGTGAATTCTATTTTGAAAGATTTAGCTATACTTTTCTACAGTTCTGAAATTACGTAATGTAATTCTATGTTCTGAGACATGTTTATTATTGAATATGGTCATTTATACTTAAAGTTTTCAACTTATCATAACTTGTGTAATTTGTGTTAACTTCATTGTTAACTTTATAATATCTGTACCTAATGACTGAAATTAAGAACCTGTTTGAAATGTCTTCCTGTTAAATTTGATTTATTTCTACATATTATTTGCATTTCTTCTATTCTCATCTCTCATTAACTTGCTTTACTGCTTAAATTTTGGATTGGAATGAATCTTTCTATTAAATCAATTATTAAAATTTAATCTTGATTAAATCTTCATTATTCTTTATTAAATAGGTAATCATGTTTAAGTTAGGTAGACGATTATATTACAATCCACAAACTTATGTCATTTAATTTCAATTCAATTCTATATTTTACTTTAAGATATTCTGATTTTTTTCATTATTACTGGTCATCAACATGAAATTAAACTGCCTTAATTGGTAATTAATCTTTATATATTTATTTGCATTGTCATCACTACTCTTAATTAACCAGTCAATTCCTTCATGTGAATTACTCTCTTAACTTGAATTTATTAATTTTTAATTCTAGATCTTTTCATTTTTTGAATCTCTGTTCAATTATATGAATGAATAATAAGTGTTACTCTAATTTTAATTACTCATTTTAAATGTACATCAACTTTCAAATGGTCAATCAAACTCTTAAGTTGTACATCTTTGACATTGTCTAATTTGCACTGCTTTTGAGTGGATAACTCTATTGCAATTAAATTAGCTTACCTTGCAGTTTCGATGAAAGTTCTTGAAACTGATTTAACAAAGATGATTTGCCTTCGATATTTTATCAGAATGTCACATTAATTTTTTCTGCCTCGATCATGGCAATTATTTTTCTGTGGTATTGTCTTACCAGGCTCTTCATTGACATTCTTTACTTGTAATTGTGAAGTCAGCGTGCATTTTGAAATTAAGCTTGCACATATGTTAAACGATGCTCCGAATTTGTTTTGCATGAGTAATCGCGTGATCACTCTAGTTGCGTGAGTTTGATGATTAAATTGCACTTTGGTAGAAGTTATCCTTGCTGAATTGCAATCTGTAAATTGGATTTAATTACTTTTTTAAGCAATAGATCTCTTCAATTTAATGTGAAATGATTTCCTCTATTCACTAGAAGTTACGAACATTTGATATATTCTTTTTTTGCCGAATTTACCTGCTTACTTTACGGTCTTATACTATATTAATTAATTTGTTAAAATTTACTGCATCTTTTTCTTATCTGTTTTCTCTCTTACTTTGATTTTAATAAGTAAGATGCTTTACTAATTAATTTTGATATATTATTTTTGTAGATAGGATTTCTTCATATTTGTAAATTGAATAGTAAAGTATTAAATTTAAGATCCATCTTAAACTCTTATTAATTCTCATTTTTTTAAATAGCATAAGCTTTTATTTTTTTTAATAACTCTATTCACCTGAAGTAACGTGAAGTCAATCTAGAACTTTAAAATTTCCACATTATTAACTGCATTTTCAACTTATCATTTAATCTCAATCTTTAAATTCATAATTTCTATAATTTCTTTATTCTATTCTGTCAACTGTACTTTTTTTTACTTGACTTAATACATTTCTTATCTACAGTTTCTTAAGCTTTCATAAACTAATGCCATTTCTAAAGTCTTCTTAATCATTTTTTGAAAATCCATTTTATTAAAATGATCATCTTATGTCAATTTTTTTTGTCTTTTGCAATAGTTTTGATGATATGCATTATTTTCAAAATTCAGATTACAGATGTTCCTCATTCTATTAAATCAGTTCATCATTGATCAAATGACTACTTTTGTCTAGTAGCGCACTTTAGATTATGTTTTAAGTTACTAGTTATATTAGCTAGTAACTTATGATAAGTCTTCATCAAGATGATTAAAGCAACATTTTGGCTTTACAGCCGATTCATTTTATGGTACGATCCATAAATTGGTTGCAGCTCGTGATTTGGAAGAATTTGTCCTGCCTTTGTTGTATTCCAGGCTTAATAGCCTGCAAGAGTTAATCCTCCTCTTTAGATTAGGTCCTCAAATTGCTTGGTCAATTCTGTTGTGCTGATAATGCGCTTGCCTTTGTTTATCATGGAGCATTATCCTTTCTGTTCTTCCATCTTGAGTGTTACTTGACTTATTTTACCGATGGTTTAACATCACAAACCTCTTGTTAAAATCTGCCTTCACTCTAATTTGTATCTATCTATCTATCTAATCTATCTATCTATCTATCTATCTATCTATCTATCATTTCCGAGTTCATCATGTGGTTTTCCTTGTCCATGAATCCGAGGATACCTTCTGTGCAGCATATAGAAGAAGCGTGCGAAAATGAAAATCAATTTATTCTAAGCAATCCACTCTTTAATCATTGTTTGATAATTTCTCTCCTTCATTTCTTTTCATATCACAGTGAAGAGACGGAAAGGCTCGTCTCTTTTTTTTTTTGGCAAAACGTTCATGTCTCCACACAGACAATGGCTAAGCGTTACGTTCAAGACTGGATCAAATCTAAAGTCTCAATTTTCACACATTTCTGTACTTTGAGCAGTTGTTTCCTGCACTCTCTGCATTCATTTATTGAAACCTGGGATATCAGACAAATGAAAAGTTCAGAATGAGCACGATGTGGACATTTTGTTACTTGCTAGACTCTTGCAGCGTGTAGGCCTATTTAAGTTTGGATAGAGCTTTGACGAATACGATCGCTAGACTTATCTTGCAATTTTCAGATTAGAAGTCATTTCCTTCAAAGGAAAAGGACTAAACCGCCCAACGTGGGGCTCGAACCACGACCCTGAGATTAAGAGTCTCATGCTCTACCGACTGAGCTAGCCGGGCCACAGAAATGGGTGTACCACGTGCCTCTGTCAGATTTATATGGAAGTGAATTAATCTGGCTTCGCCTGCCTGCTCACTAGTGCTGCGGATGAGTCACAGCGTTGCATTTTAAAAGAAACATTTGCGCGTTTGCAACAGAAGTTAACCATCCTCCTGCTCCTGAGAGATTGTAGCGATCCATCGATAATCTGCGCTATTGTCAACTTCACGCAGTAATGTGGACGGATGAGGCAATCCGTCCTATTTGTGGCCTGTTGAGTGTCAGCTTACCCTACAGTTACAGCTGAGAGGTATGAAATTAAAGCGCTCGTGGATACACTTCCATGTTAACTGCCCACGAGAGAACTGTGACCTTGAACTTATTTTACCACATGGTTTCTTTCCTAAGACTGACTGATATATATTTTGTTTTTTTCCCCTTCCAGGAAAGTTAAATGGGGCAATGGATTTTATATTTATTCATTTGTTTATTTCCTTCTCTCTCTCTCTCCTCTCTCTCTCTCTCTCTCTCTGTCTATCTCTCTGTGTGTTTTTGAAACTTTGACATGTACAGTTTGCTTAGAATGAAAGGGTAAAACGTGAATATAATTCTATCGTTTAAAATAGATTGTAAAGAGAGAATATCGCTGTCTTGCACAGATTACTTTGCTATAAATTGCTCACAGACTGAGGGCTGCACTTGAGTGTTCTGGATGGACTGTCATTTTGTCTACTCTGGGTGAATGATGGAGCGATATTCATTTCAATTAAAGTTGCCGAGGCAAAACTGAATAGAAAGTTTGTTGAATGTTAAATAAATGTTTTTTCTCTAAAACTCAATTAGTTTTAATTTAAATGTAAAATCATGCAGGATGAATGAAAAAACCCTAAGGTAAGTATGCGATGGAAACAAACCTTAAACAAGTAACCAGTGTTGATAATATTGCTGCTGGCCCGTACGGGGATCGAACCCGCGACCTTGGCGTTATTAGCACCACGCTCTAACCAACTGAGCTAACCGGCCAAACTGCCCCATCAAACCTCTTGTTAAAAATCTGTCCTTTCACTGCTTTAAATTTGACGATCTATCTATCTATCTATCTATCTATCTATCTATCTATCTATCTATCAATCTTTCTATCATTTCCGAGTTCATCATGTGGTTTTCCTTGTCCATGAATCCGAGGATACCTTCTGTGCAGCATATAGAAGAAGCGTGCGAAAATGAAAATCAATTTATTCTAAGCAATCCACTCTTTAATCATTGTTTGATAATTTCTCTCCTTCATTTCTTTTCATATCACAGTGAAGAGACGGAAAGGCTCGTTCTTTTTTTTTTTTTGGCAAAACGTTCATGTCTCCACACAGACAATGGCTAAGCGTTACGTTCAAGACTGGATCAAATCTAAAGTCTCAATTTTCACACATTTCTGTACTTTGAGCAGTTGTTTCCTGCACTCTCTGCATTCATTTATTGAAACCTGGGATATCAGACAAATGAAAAGTTCAGAATGAGCACGATGTGGACATTTTGTTACTTGCTAGACTCTTGCAGTGTAGGCCTATTTAAGTTTGGATAGAGCTTTGATGAATACGATCGCTAGACTTATCTTGCAATTTTCAGATTAAGAAGTCATTTCCTTCAAAGGAAAAGGACTAAACTGCCAACGTGGGCTCAACCACGACCCTGAGATTAAGAGTCTCATGCTCTACCGACTGAGCTAGCCGGGCCACAGAAATGGGTGACCACGTGCCTCTGTCAGATTTATATGAAGTGAATTAATCTGGCTTCGCCTGCCTGCTCACTAGTTGCGGATGAGTCACAGACGTTGCATTTTAAAAGAAACATTTGCGCGTTGCAACAGAAGTTACCCATCCTCCTGCTCCTGAGAGATTGTAGCGATCCATCGATAATCTGCGCTATTGTCAACTTCACGCAGTAATGTGGACGGATGAGGCAATCCGTCCTATTTGTGGCCTGTTGAGTGTCAGCTTACCCTACAGTTACAGCTGAGAGGTATGAAATTAAAGCGCTCGTGGATACACTTCCATGTTAACTGCCCACGAGAGAACTGTGACCTTGAACTTATTTTACCACATGGTTTCTTTCCTAAGACTGACTGATATATATTTTGATTTCTTCCCGGCATAAGGCAGTTTATTATTCTTGTTATTTTTGATCCTTCTTTATTCTCTCTCGATTGGTTTACTGTTTTTAAACTTTGGTTACGTTCTTGATAAAGAATAATAAATCTCTTGAATAGGTAAAGACTGTAGCATCGACGATCTTGTATGCCAGCTGGCATGGGTCGTACGTCATCTGAATAGGGCTTTGATTCTTAAAGTGCTCATGACTATTTTTATTTAAAATTTTCTTCTATTCTTTATAATAATCTCTGTTCAAAGAGGTATTCGAAATCCTAACTTTCAGTTGGAAATCATGTCCTTAATCACCTACTTTGGTATACGTTAGCATTGCTTACGCAATCGAAGCTCGTATGAAATTCTTACTTTATTTGCAGACATATTATCTACTTCAGCTGCTATAATTCATTAACAGTCTTTCTTTTGAGATTTTCCTTTCATGTTCATTTCTTGGAATAGAAAGAAAGTTAAATGACACTATTATATCTTGTACATTGAGTTGAATTTCCTATTATGTTTCTTTAATAAAAGAGCAGTGATTGTAATTATATTAGCATGTCATCTAAACAATAGATGTAAACTTTTTTCAAGACGGACTTTCCAAGATATTCAATTCTTGCTTCTGAGCGATTGCACGATTGATATAAACCTGTTTTGCAATAATTTTGCAGCTGATTTACATCTGGTTTGCCTTGTTACTTTACATTAATTTGGTAATATACGTACATTCTCTTATGCGAAACTATTAAGAATTTTATCAATGTAATTGGTATCAGACTCCTTTTGTTTTGTCTTCCGCTATCTTTATCGGAGAGGTTTATCTTATTTGTTTGATTTGAATCTCTTTCACTCATATACAATGCTTTACCATGGTATTTAAATGAAATTTACGTTTCAGCTGGAAGCTTATGAGTTTATGTATTCGTTTTAAATTCTTCAGCTTAGGATTTGCTTCTCTTCTTTCTTTCACTTTGACCTTTAGTTGATGTTAGATATGATAAAGTTTCTTGATTTTCAATTAGATTGAAATATTACTTGATATTTCCATTGATCTTGTAAGTACAATGTTTGTTTCTGAACATGTATTATTCAATTGGAATCATTATAATTTATTAATTCTTCCCTTCATGACTGTTCATCTAACATGTTTTTCTTGCTTGCATGTTTAATGAAGTTTAACCTGAATTAAAGCTTGATCATAATTCTTTTAAAATCTTATAGATTCATTATTTTCATATTGGTCACACCTTGTTTTTTCTTTCTTGATTAGCGTAATGCTATTAACGGTACAACTAAATTGTTGAAATTTATCTCTTACTTGATAATTTTTTATTTAGTAATTATCGGAATGTATCTAATTCTTCATTTCTAATAAGCTCTCATGCTGTTTATCATGATCTGCCTCTCTTCAAATTTAACTGCTTAATTGAAATAATTTAATCCAATTTACTCATGTTGAATAATCCTTCATCTTGCTTTGTATTCACTGTGTTTTATTGAAGGTTGTTCTAATATTCTATATAATATTGCAATAATCTCTTTAACTTTGTAACTTAGTTATGATCTTCAATTATTTCAAATTTATTTAATTAAATCTTTAGATTTTGAAATTTTTATTGTAGTCTTCACAGTTGCCTTTTTATTTTAACTTTTTCTGACAACGTTATGTACTAGTATGTCTAACTGTATAATGGTAAATATGCAACTTTCCATTCTTAGTTTAAATGTTCTCCTTCGCTTCTCTCTGTCAATTGGTATTCACATTTCATTTTTGATAATTTCATTTTTGCTCTTGGGGGTTGTGGATAGTTTGCTACACTAATTAAATTTTTAGGTTAAGAATTTTCTAACTAATTTATTATTTTTACTTTGGATAAAAAGCGCAATTTATTTGTTTGGCATGACTATCTCTTTTTCATAAGGTTCTTAATCAAGGTATAATGGTTAAAGGATCGTATTACATTAACTATAGACTATCCTAAAATTTCATTTTCTTAGATTCTCTGCTAATTAATTTTCACATATTTTTATGTTTCACAATTTGTATTGATAATCAATCTTTTTTATTCTCACTTACTTTTCGCTGAGATATTTAATTCTGTATATTCATGTAAAGTTTATTGTTGATCCTAATTTTCTCAAATCATTCTAACTCCTGTATATATTACTTATAATTATGGCAAGTTTTTTTCTTTCTTTCTTATTGCCAACGTGGCATTCTCTTTTTTTCTGAGGATGAAGTCTGAGTTAGAATTTATTCTTGAAATTACTATCGAGTATATTCTTAAATGATTGTATGAAATTCTAGTTTTACTGTGATAATTTTTTAACAGTAACTGTTAAATTGTGAGTAAATGACATGTGTTCTACTCACATATATGATTTCATTTAACTATGCATAGGTATTGTGAATGTAACCATGTAATTTTAAAATTACTGTTTTTATTCAATATATCTCATTCAAAACCTGTTAGTATGAATCTTCACTTCGGTATAGTGTTCTTCACCTGTCCGGGAATTCACACTCTTAGTTAATATACTGAATAGATCACTCCTATTAATCTGTTAATATCTGCCTTCACGTTTTAATTTCAGTTACGAGGTTCTTCTTCTTTACTACTTTTCACTGAAATGTAAATCTTTCTATATTAATCATTTTTTTTTCCATGTTTATTTTCACATTTTTCTGACTTTCATTATTACAATCTTATAATTTGTATTCTTCCATTGCACATCTTTCAGCTTATGAACTTTTTTAATTTAGTTTGAAACTTTATTCTTACCTGTACTTCAATCTATCATTTCTATTCTTTTCAAATGTAAACTTAAGTTTTCGACTCCCATCTTTTTCAATCTGATTTTTAACTTAGTTAATAGGGATGTTTACTCCTGATTATATGGCAATTTTTGATAAGTTTTCCTCAACTGGATCATACAGTATTTGTCAATAACTCTCCTTGTAAGAATTGTCACTTCTGTCTACTGATTGATAAAGTTATCCACTGCTATTCATGAAATGATGATCTGTCTTTCTGCTTTAGCTTGAGATTAAGGTTCGCTCTTAGACATGTGGCTTCTGCAACGATTAACAATTCCTTAAGTTGATCCAGTATTCCTGGTTTTTCTCACTTTGTATTGTGAATATGCGATAGTTGCGAATGGTTTCTATCATTTACAACATTTTAGTTACATAATCTACTTCACTTACTCTATTACCAATGTTCCTTTATGTATTTCTAATTCTTTCATTAGATTCTGATAATAAGATGTAATTCTTTTAGAGTGTTAAAGGATATTTTATATTTTTTTCTCCTTTCCTCTATTCCTGTTTCTCTTTATTCCTTTTGTAACCGGTGAATGTGATTTAGATTATCTTTAAGTTTGTGAAAATGTATCATTTTTTAATTATTTTAAAATATTTAATGATTTGTTATTATAATGCGCTATGAATGTATCCCAGGTATTGTAACTCTTGATGGCATTTTTATTGATGTGGAGGTATTTATTTAATTGTTCAGCAATAATTGAATTCAATGTTTTTTTTGAATAGAATCATGCTTATTAAAGAACTTGATGATGAAAAACTAACATGTATGATTCAATCTATTGAATTTTGATATTTACTACTTGGTCATGCACTACTTACTACATGGTGCGATTCTTTAAATGTAATTTGCTTTCTTTATTACATACTCTTCATTTTTATACTAATAATTTTCATCTTCATAATTTTTAAATTTAATTTTATATTTTTATTCCGTAGAGCAGTTCTTTGATTTTACAAAATGATATTATCAATGAAGTTGTAGTTTAAATGTACAATTATTCTTTCAATCCATTTTAATATGTATCCTTCCTTTATTTGTAAATCATTTCTCAAGAAGTCTTGTTTCTGGATATTTCTTTTTCATTTACTTTACATTGAAGTTGCTTTTGACTTTAATTAATTAATTTCTAATTTAAATTTAGTAGATCTAAACATTTTTTTAAAACTGTAATGCCCCGCTAATTAATTGTTAGGCTTTGATACTTTGAATGATTTTCAAATGTTTAATTTTCTTCGATAACATGGTTAATTGTCTGCTGTACATCTTTTCAAACTGAGTGAAATGTGTACTTGCTCTATTAATATCTTTTCTAAAATGCTGTTCAATTTGTTCTGTGTCCAGTTGTTTATAAGTGGACAAACGTTTTAGCCTATTGCTCAACAATTTTACAAAAGTTGATTGCTACTACATTGATGTACGCCATCTTTGCCTTTGAATTCTACAGGTTTTAGATTAAGATTATCTTGTTCTTCTAATACTGGAAGCCTTATTTTATTTGTATTTCCTCTCTTATTCTGCATTTTCCTTCTGTAGTAATCGGATTTAATTTACATTATTTGCTTTGTTAACGTACCGTCTTTTCTACTTTACAATTAAGGGGATTCTGTTTGAAGTTTGCATCATTACTGAGATGATATTTATATTCCTTTTTTACTACTGGAAATTTATCTTTATTTTTTCTAGAAATTAAATTAGGCTTGATTGTGTAAGATGAAATTTTGTTCTAATTATGGTATTTTTATAATTGCAGTGAGGCAACCTCGTTGTTGTATGTAAAATTCTTGTAATATGATTTAGTTTAATGAATTAGGCAATGGATAAGACTGCTATTAATACTTAACGAATTATCCATTTTATTTAAAGTGTGTGCTTGAGTACAAGATTGGTTCTAATACTTTAAATTATCATTCTATCATTATTGTTATTATGTATCAACTTTATTTACTTTTATAATTGAGTTACCCTAATCAACTCTTTACTATACTTTGATCTAAATTTATTTCTACATTTCCTACATGTCATATTTTATTCTTTAAACTTTACAACTAACTTTTTATTCTTTTATAAATTTGTCTATCATTCTTTCTTTTCTAAATGAAAATCATTATTTTTTATATTCTGTCTTAAGTAATTGAATCTTTTAAATGGTAATAAAATGAATTTTAAGTTTTTATTATTTTTTTAACTCTCTCTACCTTATCTGAAACTGGATAAGTTCTTTTATGAATTTCTTGTTGACTTGCTTACTTTTCATCTATTAACTGTATACTTAAAACTTTAATTTAAGTTCAATATATTCCTCAGTTGCGCTTGACTTAAGTTGACTGATTTATAATATCATACTTATGCTATTGCGATAGTGTCTCATTGGGTTCAAGGTGACTTTATAATTGCATTTACCAGACTTATTTTATCTGATGCCTTCATTTTCAATGTAAATTGGACTTCTCTATTGTCGCTACGATCTATTAAGCAACGTTGATCATTTCAGTATCATGCTGTTTGCTGATCCTCATTTGCTCGCACTCCTTCCTTATGTAGTGTAACATCATTGTAATGTTAATTCTTTTCCGCAAGACAGGCATTATTTAGTTTTCTCTTTATTCTGTAATTATTCTCTCCGGTAGTTGCTGATTTCACGTTTAACTTTATTAATTTCCTTTCGACTACGTGTCTCATTCTTTCTTTTATATTTTTTTACTATTAATTAGCTTTGCTTTTAATTCTTCCTTGGTTTACTTTCTTTATTATTCAAAATTTTTCTTGATAATTTTGCTTAAATTATTTCATTGATTTGAGTATTTAGAATTTTGATATAAATTTGCTGAGGAAATTCAGGTTTAATTAATTCCGGAACTATGATGAAGATTATTTAAATTGTTTCAACTACAGTTGTTAATTTAATGTAATTGCGTAATAACTGAAGTATATATTAAAACTTAATAATAAATGTTACTAATTGCTTAAACTCGATACACTTGTCTTACAGACTTTAAATCAACCTAACTTGATATTCACACTTTAAAAACTACTCCATTATTCAACTACTATAATCTTCATTTTCTATCTTTAATTCCATCTAAATATTCTATCTATTTCCAAATCTTCTTTCTTTCAAATCAGATACTTTATATTCTCAAAATCATTTAAATCATTTTAATCTACAATTTAATCATTTTTTAATCTATCCTTAATCTTTTTTATTTAATGCAAATTTCATTTTAACATGTTAAAGCTTCTTACGAAAATTAATCTTAATTGTATATATCATTCACGTTTTATCATTCGTTATTATTTATGCCTTCATATCAAATTTTTCATTGGATTTGAAAATTGTTTATTCTGGATTTATTTTTTATACTCTTGTTTAGCCAGATCCTCTGAATTTGAAATTTTGCATTCAGATTATTTAATTTTCAGATTAATTTTTAAGTTAAAGTGAAGCTTGTACTCTTTTAAACTATAGATTTAAATCTTGACTTGATGGAACGGCCCGAAAGATTTATTTGAAGTTTTATTTGGCTGTAGCTATCACTTTGCTAGTCCAGCGTCTTTGAATAATGACTATTTTTGACTTCAGTTTACAGCGTATCTCCTTTCTATATCTGCGCTGCCAGTATCGTATTGTAGCGGTGAATTGGCCTATTGAACTTGTCTTCTGAATTAAGTAGGTATAACTTAAGTGCTGGAGATCATTGATTACCTGTTCCGCAAAGACGAAATGTTGCCCTGGTTCTTTCAGAAGTTTAATTTGTCTACTTTTATGCGCGGATTAAGCTTGTTTTTTATTATTTCCTTCCTTTCTCTCTCTGCTCTCCTCTTGTCTCTTCTTCTGTTTTCTTTTCTTGTTTTTAATTGAATCATTCTTGAGTGATGGCTACTTATACTTCATCTTATAAGTTAAGAATATGATTTATTACATTGTTAAATGTTAAGTACAGTCTTGCTGTAGATACTTATTTGTTCTTGAATGATGAATATTATTAATTATTTGCTAGAAAGTGAAAAAGTTTATTTTTATGTTTTTTTAAACTCACTACTTAGTTTAATGAAAATAAGTTAGAAACCCAAGTAATATGTAAAAAATTTAACAAACTAATGTAATTGCTGGACACGTGTTAAAATCGCAGTTGGGTTATTACATACGCTAACACAGTGAGACATTCTGTAAACCTTTACAATCTGTCCTTACTTTAATTTCATCATCTATTTCTATCTACATCTATCTATCTTCTAAATCATTTTACATTTATTAATATTATCTACTATCTAATCTTATTATTATATTATTTCTATTATATCATTTCTGTTAGTCATTTTCAGTTTCTTCTTAATCATTATCCTAGAAGGAACGTAACTTTTTAATATTATTTATTTTAAAATTTCACATAGGAGTCGTCTTTCTTTTCAACTGGACAAAACTTATTTTCCATATTGTTTTATTATTTCACCTTCATGTCAATTTTCTTCACTGGATTACAAAGTAAGTTGAATTTTGATTTATTTTTCTGAACTGTTCATCAGAAACTGATTTAAATTGGATATTTTGAATTCTCGTGACTTGACTTTTTAAGTTTGCATAGGATGGCTTTTGAAAGCTAGACCAGATTGGTCTTCCTTAAAGTCATTTCCTTAAAGGAAAGAACCCTGGCCGGGCCACTCGACTGAGATAGTTCCATCTCTCCACTTGCTGACATAATGAGGGTGTCCCTGCCTTGTGGTTGAGAATTAATGTTGCTACTGTCCTGCTCCATGCAGGGATGAGTCACAGCGTCATGTTTTAACGAAATTATGCGCTTGCATCAATTCCTATCCTCGGTGCCGAATTGTAGCGATCCTATCTTCTGATGTCATCTCACTCTAATGTGGACGGATAGGTATCCGCCTTTGTGCTTGAGTCATTTCTTACAGCGAGTGAATAAAGACTGGTTGATTCAGTAATACTTGACTTTAATACTTATTTCTTTCCAGTTTCTTCCTAATTATGATTATTTTTTTTCTTCCTCAATTAAAGGGTTGTTTTATTTTATTTTTTCTTTTCCTCTTTTAATTCATTTCATTACGTTACTTTATCTCTTGGTTTGAATCTCTTAATTCGTTGATAGAAGAATTTTAATTTGAAATGGTGATATATTGAAAGAGATAATTGATAGATTTATTTTAGATGATTTATATTTCTTGAGAGTCATTTGTAATTGTATGATGAAG